>NC_026151.1:10806990-10876396 GCF_000512975.1 Sesamum indicum
TTCGACAAGAGCTTTGTATATCATCTTCGGGTCTTTCATGTTAGAGTGTGCATGACTATCATGGGACGAACATGAAGAACACCAAGATGGACAGTTTGAGATACAGCTTTTGGTAGCATCAGCATTTGTTGACAACGAGCCCGATAAATCCTGAACAAGATCCTCGTGAGATTCATCCACTGGTTTTTCCGCTTCTTGGCTGGTGGAAAATGAAATAATTCCCAAGCCCAAATCGGTAGTCACTGAGGTAACTGAACTTGGAGAGTCGCGATCGCCAATGCTGACGCTTGAAGAAGCAAAATGATGAGATTTGATGCCACCTGGCTCATCGATGAACTTTGGAAGAATTTCAATGGATTCAGGTAAAATACTTGGATTTTTGGTCTTTAACTGCATATCCAATGAATGAAATTCTTTGAATGACGAACTTTGTCTTAAATCAGTGGACAAGCTAGAAATAACATTTTTGTTTCCTTGTTCAGTTGATGATGTTTTGGAGTGGCTGCTACTGAGATTACTTTTTTCGCTCTTTTCTTCAGCAACCTGAAACCCCAGAACACGTGGGAACTGATAGTCTAAATGGGGACTATGGCCTTTGAGGGACGGCTGATTGTAGTGATGTTGCTGGCAAATACTGTCCCATTTCTTCTGGAGGCCTGCAATTTTTGCATTCAGCGATAAGCTATCATCTTCGGCCTGCACTAGAAAAATCGAAAATAAGTTACTATGACCTGTCACGGAACAAAAACACATAGGACATAGTTGAAATATTGATGCAGACTGACATTGGATTCAGCTGCATTTTATGGAGCCAACCAATTGAACAGAACAAAAAAGAATTCGATTTTGTTGTTACGCAGTAACACACCTTTTTGGCAGCAAAATCATTAGATCTGTTCAGCTGCGACCAAGAATGCAAGCTCAACTGATTCTGATTGGTAACCGGTGAACAAACTCCTCCGTTTGAAAGTTCTTTTAGTTCTTGCTTGTACTTCTCATTACATTGGTGGCACCGGGCTATATATTGGCATGCACTGCTCACAGAACTTTTTGTGTCAGATGGCATCGAGAAGAACCCACCGAATGGAACAAAAGACTCCATCAAGCTGAAAGTTCATCATTTCATGCTTCTATGAGATTCATGAAGAGGATCAAAGATCAACATGAACCAAGTCATGTAAAAACCCGAAATACAGAGTCTGCAATTTACCATATTGTAAACTTCTCTGATGGTAGGCACCCATATTTATTATTTATTGTGTTGAGCAGCCAAACATTTTTTTTTACCTTCCTAAACAATTCAATGAGTCCAATACCTGATGAATACGAGCATAACTCTAAAGATTAAAGCAAACTTATATAGAAGGGAAGACAGATGAAATATAACTGATCCATGATGTTTACTATGGCAATTACCAGTCACAATTCATCAGATATACTACGACCGCTGAAAGAAAGAACCACCTTCATGAATGACTGGATCATATAAATGAATGATTTTAACAGTTAAGTCCGAGCATAATAAAGGAGGAAATTGCATGAAAGTAAGCCATTCGACACAGACTTCAGCATTTCTGATAACAAAATGCAGGAAAATTAAAAGAGACATAGATAAGAAGCGTATTATGATGAACACGTTCCAACCATTAAAACCACATCATCTTCAGTTCAACACCCACCCAAACCTCATCAGGAATGGCCAGAGCTTAACAGGGAAAGCTATTCTACTACGATCCCCTTGCCTCAGATTAATCAACAACAGATCTGGCAGTTGAACTCTATTGACATTTAGTCTCCAGTATCACGACACCTAAGACCTAAAAATGCATCCAAGAATCTGTCTCATGGTACAATACATGATTTTCTTGGCCTAATAGTGACTACTGATATTCTTCCCTTGTATTAGAACTAAGAAAACATGTATTGAACATTAAATAAGTACCAGGTCAATTTGAAAACTCTTCTAGTAATCTAACAAAATAGGATACTTGTCCAAAGTACATGGATAGAGGTAATTTAATATATAGTTACAAAAGGGACACACAAACCAAATTTACCTGGACCTGGGATATGAACCTCCCATGGACAATTTAAGGGAAGTAATGGGCAAGATCTCCAGGTCCCATTCTTTCTGAATGGAAGGAAATTTGTTCAAAATCTTTAAGAAAACATCATAGGTAGCCGCTGCCCCGATCAACCATAGTTTTCCACCATGCTCCTCCAGCAACCTAGCCAATTTGCCCACCAAATATTTCAAACCATCAATACCAACACCATCACCTGCCAATGCCTTCAAATCACCTAGATTCACTACCACCCCTGGTCCTTTATCATTTCCCAACATTCTTTCCACTTCCTCAAACCTCAATTTCAGTGACTCCTCATTCACAGACCTCAAAACCTCATCTTCAACACAAACTACAGCCAAACCACTTAACCCCACAGGCAAAATACCTTCAATTTTCCTTTCCAAGATTGCCAAGAAAGTTCTCAAGGCTTCACCAGCAGAGATGCCAAAAAGCAATGGATTTCTTTTCTTGTTCCTTTCCATTATCTCACCAATCCTTCTCGAACTTTCATCCCCAAGAAAACACCTCATAAATGGAAAGCTATAACCTCTACTCCCCAATTCAGTGTTCTTGTCACTGCCGCTCAAATTAGAGAAAAACAAAGGTGAGTTTGGCCGCTTGTAGCCTGAATAGTAAGCAAACAGATGGCGTGCATGAAGAGTATTACCCGGTCTAAATATAGCCATCTTTATATCACAACTCCTGAACCCCGCTTCCCCAAAAACTCTACTCACCAAGGGGTCATCAAGAATCGACAACATCAAACTCTGCAACTCAATTTTCACTATTGGAACAGAGGATCCCGACGAATACTGCTGCTGTTGCTGATAAAAGCCGAAACTTTCCGGCTGCCTTCTTTGGTTAGCTTGAGATCTTTTTATAGCTGCCATTAGAGAATTCGAAACCGGAGGCTCGTCAACTCTGGTCGCTTGTGAGCAGGGCAAACGGTCCAAAGACACACTCAAAGTAAGATCAAGAACTTTGAACTGAACCCGAGTGGAATACGCATTGTTACGCGTACGTTTGCATGCTTCACGTAGAGAAGAGTTGGGGAGGGAGAGAAGCGAGGAGACCATGTGGAGCGACGTCGTCTGCGAGTGCCCACGGCGACGGGCGACAGCCACAGCCTCGTCGAGAGCGACCGCCGCATCATTAGTTAGGAATTGCCTAGCGGCGGCAACCGGCGTCGGCATAGCCGGAGCTAGGGAATTGCGTGGGAGGCAAAGATTGTTTGATAGTTCGCCAATCGGCAGGCAGTGGGAGAGGAAAGTTAAGTATAGATGTATATGCATATGGTGTTGCTATCAAGAAATTGATAGCTTACAGTGACCATATTCCCTCTTACACTTTATGTTGTTCGTAGAGGCATGCGAAGCTGAGAAGAGGTGGTTCGGGATTTTCATTTATTTATTACAGACGGGGGATGGTAGCCGGTCCTGTGGATCGAGTTTTCGCGGACTTTTTATTTTAATTAATTACATGATAAGTCGTAATATACTTATTTGATATATATATATATATATATAATTCAAGAAAAAAATTAATCAATTACATAATAAGTAGATTATATTTTATTTTTTTAATTAAAAAATGTTTTACGTGTATATTACACTTGTAATATAATTATTATATATTTTATTTTTAAAATTTTAAAATTAGTATAATAATTATTATATATTTTATTTTTAAAATTTTAAAATTAAGTTATTTATTTGTGTACGGAATACATAAAACATCAAGTATAGAATATATTTAATTAGATAGTGTTCAAAAAAATGAAAGTAGGAACGGGTTAGGGTAGATTCGATTTTTTTCATATTTTAAATTCTTTTACATTTTCTATTCTATTCAATATATATAAGTCACATAATGGTTGTAGGTTGGATTCTGAGTTTTTCATTGAAACTTTTGTTGCAATTCTATTCTATTTTACATATAGACGCTATGTATATAAGATTTTTATTTAACATAATTTTTGTATACGTAACGTATATGAAAAATAAAACATAATATATAACATGAATTGTAATAAGAAATCTAATTCCGACCAACCAACAAGTAGAGGAAAAATGAAACACAGAATGCAGATTGTATTAATAATCACAGCACGAGATTTGAAAAATAAAGAGGGAAATCCGAAAAAATTAAAAGGATTAAATACAAAATGGCCCCCTAATTTATATTTAAGGTCTTATTCAGGCCAATAAACTAATTGCATATGGTGTGATTGGTGTTTAATTAATATAAAGTGAGTAATCACCTAATAAGAATATTACACTTATTTTATAATTGATTCGATTAAATCAAATATTTAGTTAGAAAAGATAGTGTGGGCAGTAGAGTGAGTGTGAGAGTGGGGGCAAGATAAGAAACAGCTTTCAAGTCACTCTCACCTTACTTTTGATGTGGTCTATTTTTGAAGTGAAAAACATAGGAATATATAGTTGGTAGATGCTACTTCAGTTGCAAATTACAAGTCTACAACTGTCCTTGAGCATCCACTTCAACTTCCACTATTTACATTTTGGCACAATTATATCTATTCACTATTTCCATTATCATAAATTCAATAAATACATTCTGTCATAATATTTTCAAATTTTAAACACACATATCAAATATCTTCCTGTATATATATAGACACAGACATAGGCATCTCTGAATGTTACTGAAACAAGTTCATTACAGTAACAATAAAAACTCTTTATAAATTTGAAACCATATATACATATCGGTTGTGTAATGAACTAATGGTTTTACAAGTGGGGAAAAAAGTTATCTTTCTTACTCCCTTGTTCCATTTATTACAATATCATTCCCAACATATAAAGTGTGTGTGTGTGTGTGTTTTGGTGTTTGATTGGCTTCAACTTGTGGAGGGTTGAAAGGAACAAAGCAAGGAGTGCCACCACCACACAGTCAGGCACCACCCAATATGAGAAAATTCTAATTCACATAGGGTTTGACTTTGATCGAATATAAAATATAATATATTCATAGTGTGATTGATGTATAGTTCAAAAAAGTGATAAATTATATAATAAATATATTGTACTTGCTCTATAATTGATTTGATTCGGCTAAATTTATTTCGGATAAATATTTTTAGCGCGTATCGTTTCATGATTGGTTGAGAATATTAAAGCCTCCAACCCTAAGGGGCTTTTACACCCCAAAAAAGTTGTCTCATTTGATATGTTACTTTGTTCAACCTTTTCATCTACCTTTTTTTCTATTTCTACCAAAATTATATATATTCTTTCCACACTTCAAAAAAATTAAAAAAAATTCTTTCCAATTCTATTACCACACATGACTTTATTATTTAAAAAAAGGTCCCCCCCAATCATATTTTTATTCAATTAATTGAACTCAAAACTTATGTAGTATGTCCAAAAAGTCAATTTTCCCTATGTCTAGTCGTTTTCTTTGCTACTTTTTAGATAAAAGTAGATTTTTTATTTTCGCGAAATCTAACTGATTAATCATAAATCATTATATTAATAAAATCTTTTAATTAAAGTTGGTGTTTTATATTTTAATAGTTATTAAAAATTATCATATAAGTTTTACCAAAGTTTCATCGTCGGTTCAAAATTTTTACTCCTTAATTTATAGATATATGGAGACAAAATTAAATTATTTGATTGTATTTCTAAATTTTTATACAATTGTGATTTTCAAATTCATAAATATTTTTAACTTTGTGTGCATTATAGACCACGTTTATAAATATATAGTTAAGACTCGAATGTTAGAATTCGAATTCAATTGACAAAATATGTATTTATGAAAATATCATTCTCATGTAAAGAAAATATACGAAATAACAATATTAAAGTAATAAAAGAACTTTCTCTGGCTTTCATCAGCATTATAAGTCAATTGAGGGGTAAATATGAATTTTCATTTAACTGTTTTGTTGATGTCAGCAAATTTTGTGAATTCTACTGACGGATAAATCTATTTGTTAGATGAAAGCAAATGTTGGGGTACTATATATAATTTATCAAATCACAGAGGGTCTAGTACAGTTATATTAAACCTCAGAGGAGGATGTGTAATTATCCTTAATTTTTATTGCTTCAACAAAACCCAATAAATAAAATTTTATATGATCTTTATTAAAAATATACGATTTGCGAGAAGTCGTTTTGAGTGAATATATATATATATATATATGACCATAGTATCAATAATTGTACAGAACATATGCATAAAAATGAATCCTAGAAAAATGGAAAAAGAAATAAAATGTTAGAAAAAATTGAGCAACTCTTGAAGGGTTGCAAATTGCACTCTCATTTTCAGTCATTTTCACATGACATTTGTTGTGCCCCTCTCAAAAATTGAAAAGGAGCAAAGCTGTAAATATGGTCCACTCTTCATAGGAATCTACAAGTGGAAGATCTCTTTGGTGTATAATCCTAATTGGTTCTTACAAGTATTAGAATCATTTGCCCAAAATACACCACAAAATTCTTCATTTGACAACTAGGTCATTAATGATGTTGGACAAATGGGATTTGTTTTTTTCTTTTTTAATGTGTAGAAATTTGAAAATATTAAAACGTTGTGAGTCATATTACGTCAGATCATTTAAGGTTCTTATATCAAATATATATATATATATATATATATAAAATTCAATGAAACACTTCAATTGTCAGTTAAATTATTGTTTCAAATAACACAAGCATTCAACAACCACGAATATTTTGTACGACCGTTCAATGTGGAATTTACATTCAGATACCACTTTGAACGTTGTACATAGACAAACAATTTAAATTCACATTTAAAATTAAAGTTTTTTCAAGCTCGACTCATTACAAGCTGGAAAAAGGAACAAGTGGGCATGCCTCAATTACTTTTCCCCTTTCATCAAAACCCTAAATTCACCTTATTAACAACAAATCTTCTGGTCATTTTGGCCAATGTGAATTAAAACATTAATCAATTATTCCTTCCCACAAACCCCCTTTGTGCCTGCTTTATGGCGCACAAGAATGCTAATGTCATTATGCTAGCAAGGGAAAGATTCTTGATTTTCATAAAGCAAAGAATTGGGGTCTTGGGGGACCAAAAACTATGCCAACTTCCTGTTTGATAGAATGCCACTACGAGTTCCTGAATATATTCAACAATGCTTTCACTTTTGCAGTTGAAAACTGCATGCACCATTGGTGAATATAAAGCTTTTTTTCCCATAAAGATTGATGGGATTTGACTTAATTATTTCTCCTGTCTATAGTGCACTTTTCGCATCAATCTTTTTGTCAAATCTCATAATTTTTATTTCCTGTATTCTCCATCATGTTAACAGGATTAGACCTCGGATTTAATGCCAGGATCTATTTGTCGCAGTCAAAGCGAGACAAGAATACAACGTGTCTTATCTCCATTTAACTTCGATTTTAAATTGATAATTTGAGCTGAATACGTTATTAGTTGGCGTATTATTGGATTGCCATGTGTAATTATCGAACCTATCTCTCATAATATATAAGTGCAATTAAATTGACCAAGTATGCGTGACTATTTCAAAGAATATGTGATTAATGAGCAATTTTTTCCACTTGCGTAATTCATTGTTATACGTATTTTTTATGCTTAGTATTAAATTTTATGGTAATGAACTATAATTCCATGAGGAATTTGAAACTTCATAATAATAAGGTCTTGGATTTAAATCCCGCTAAAATTTGAATACTTGCCTTATTTCTATATTAGTTTGCTCACATGGAGAAAGAGAAAAGAACTCTATTCTTATTTTTTTATGAAATTTTATATGTGTGTGTAAAACTACGACCATGTATAATTTAGTTTTCAATGGAAAATGTATTTATATTTTTTGTATAGATTTTAATCATTAACTTTTGTATATATAATTATATATAAAAGACGTAATAATTGAAATATAAATGGTAATAAAATATTTTTAATAAGAATACATTTAAAAAAATATTTTTTTTATTTTTATTATTGTTTGAAAAATAAAAATAAAAGGAAACAACCCATAATGTGTTTTGTTGCAACACGCCAAAAAGACATATAGATGGTGATGGAAAATTATTATTATTCCTTAAGAAAAGAGAAAAGGAAAGAAATGGAAAGAGCCTTTTTGATAGCACGACATCGGTCTATTTAAGGACAAAGATTTTTATACAAACGTTATAACATATATATTACATTATGACAAAAGGAACCAAAGCTGCTGTGTTTTTCTTCTTTCTTTCTTTTTTTTAAAAAATAAATTTCATAAAATAGAATATTATGAAAAAGTCGTTAGTGGCTATGTAAGAAATCGACATTCCTTTCAACTTTTGAGCTGGAAATTAGTGCTCTATACTAATTAATTTCAAAAGACTGAGGTGCTGTAATCAAAAGTTTATGAATTCGAATTTCATCAATATATGAGTAATGGTCTATTTTAATAGCAGTTGTTAGGCTATTGTAGTTGTAGTTATATATAACTTGATATCGATAATTTAGGTATCTCGATTATCGATAAAATTTATGATATTCTTGTATCGATTTTAAAAAAAATATTAAATAACTTAAAATATTTTTCAATGGAATATATAACTTGATATTGATAATTTAGGTATCTCGATTATCGATAAAATTTATGATATTCTTGTAATCAATTTTAAAAAAAATATGAAATAACTTAAAATATTTTTCAATGGAAATACGCTACCATCATTCATGGCTTAAAATAATTAGTCACATGTAACAAAAATTATATTCATGTTGTTGAAAAATAACAATAGATAATTCATATAATTATATCATAAATAAATATCACATATAATTAACTGATTATGTGCACATGGACATTAATAATATAGGTACATAATTATGAATCGAATTAACCTTTAATAGCGGAAACATATCGATCCTTGCATACGGATCAGCCTCGTCTACAAGTCTATGCTTGACTGAATCACGAGCACATCATCTTTCTCATTAATTTTAAATCAATCGACAAATGCGTCCAAGATCTCCCACGAGCATCTCGAGCATCTTCACGATCTCTCCCATGTTGGATCTTGCTCTAAAACTTGTGCAAACCACAATCATACCTTACTCACCTTGATGGATTACTACTAAAGTAATCCACTTGTTTACACGCCTCAAATTTAAAAAGTCTATGGTGATATATTTATAGGTGTACGTAAATGTCCAAATTTATAATCATATGGGCCCTTTAGCTCTTAAAATTTGGGCCGTTGCAGTATATATATTGATTAGGTATGATATGATTTCGGCCAATTAAGTTTCTTTTCGAGGCCCATTAGATTGCCACCATACGAGTGGACGGGGTTGGGTTCGAGTCCAGTCCAACTTCTCGTCAATTTAACTCCACCCCAAACTTACACTGACCCATGATGTTTTAGTCTAGTTAAGGTTGGAATCTCATGAAGAAATTTGAAATTATGGATATGATTCTAATTGAATATGTGGATATTTATCTCATTTTTTATTTAAATATTTATTTTATTTTATTTGAATTTATTAGTTTTTAGTTATATTAATGCATTGATTGAATCGATATATTTATTAAGATATTGATACAATCATGTAATTATTGCATAGAGAAAAAAAAAGGCCAATTCATTGAATTTTAACAGATTAAGCTTATGTATGTATTGTTTGTTTTAGTCCAACCTCGTGAATATATTATCTTGAAAATTTTTATTTCTTTTGGGAGGTAAATTACAACCACCTCTTCTAAGGTTCGACATAATTACAAATACCTCCTTATTGTTTGAAAATTACAAATACCCCCTTGATTTTAATGTCCGTTTAACAACAAGCACATTAAGTTAGATTTTCATTCAATATTGATCGTGAACTGACCAGAATGTCCTTTTAAATTATAAATTATAATTTTCTAAAATATTTTTATGAATTAATATTTCCTTTAGATTATTAATTTTATCTACTCACAATTTTTTTATATTTTTTTTATTTTTTTTAAATCAACAAGAGTAAAATAGTAATGTTTACTTAACCATTTTCAAACAATGAGGGGGTATTCATAATTATGCCAAACATCATATACTAATATATATTTTTTTTGTTAGTGAAGCAATGAATTATTTTTTTTTAGTATATCGATTACAATCTTCAATATCAAATATTTATATCTAATAACTACTGAAAACTATAACATCATATACTAATCATCAATAGCATATGTCTATGTCTAATCAACACCTACTATTTAAGTAGAACGATAACTACTATTAAAGTAAAATGATATTACACATTTTAGTAGGATTTGAACCAATTGCCTTATAGTCTATAATTATGGGACCTCAACTTCGCCCATTGAATTAAATTTCATCAACAAAAAAATTCTTATAAGGGGGAGAGTGAGTTTTGAGAGACTGATATATTATTGAAATTTTTCGAGAAATATAATTTGTACATCGAACTTATGAAAGTTCGTGTGAAAAATAAAAATTCGAGAAGTGGAAAAAAGTTGCATTGAAAGTTTTTGGAAAAAATCACTTTTAAAAAGTGTTTACTGGAAAAATTATTGTTTAACCATGAATGTTAAAGATCACCCTGATAAAAAAAAGGGCAAATTACAGTCATTTCTTCTGAGATATGGCATATATTATAGAGATAATTACATTCTTATTTTTTGAGATTTGATCTAATTATACATAAATTTCTTATAGTTTAAGAAATTACATGTAGCACCTCTAAAGTTTGATGCGATCTAACAAATAAGTCCATTCGTCAGTCAAAATTACTAATTTTGCTATATTAAAAAAGAATAACGATGAAGATAAACCTCATCTAATTTATTAATGCGTGAAGACGTATGAAGGTAAGTTGGTCATAAAAAGTATTTATTTTGACATGTAATGAATCATGAATAAGTCAATCGGAGGTAAATATAGTTTTTTTTTTTACAATTTTTTTTTGTTAATATCAATAAATTCAGTGAATTTTGACTAATGAAGGAATTTATTTATTACACGTAAGCAAACCGTAAGGGTGCTAAATATAATTTTTCAAACTACAGGGGGTTTACGTGTAATTTCACCAAACCTTAGTGGAGGTGAGTGTAATTATCCCTGTATTATAAATACTTCATCGTAATTTGGACAATTATAAATATCAACCTTATTTTAACTTTGGTCTAACAACGAGCCAATTCTTTTAGTCTTCGTTAAGTTTTCATCCAAACTTATAATAAACGGACCAAAATGTCACTTTAAATTTATGAATTATAATTCTATATATTTCTTTAAAAAATTAAAATAATTTTATGAACTAATTATTTTTTATTTAAGATGAGTATTTATAATTTTTTAAATAATAAAAAATATTTATAATTATGTTAAACCTGAGAAGACATAGCTATAATTTACATTTAAAAAAAAAAAAGAAAAAGAAGAAGAAATATTAGATTAATTTCCAAGTGCAATTAATCTTCTCTGTATGATTACCTTAATGGAGGGGTCGTGGAATGATGATTACCTTAAATGATGAGCTTTTTCCCGAAATTAATTATTCTCCCACGAGAAATCGGACCTTAGGATGATTACGAAGAACCTAGGATCCTCTTACATAGTTTCTTGGTGGCCCCTAGGGGTTGTCCCTTCTTAACAAAATTTATTTAAAAAAAAAAATGGGATAATTGTGATCGTTACTTTGAGAAATTTGGTGTAATTATATATAATTTTAGATAATTTAAATAATTATATTTAATATTTTTTATATTTATTTCGTCTAATAAATAAGCTCTTTAATTAGTTAAAATTTATAATATTTATTGATGTTGTTAAAAAAAAAAGTTTGAATGAAATCCCACTAATTAGGAATCATATAATCCGCTCCAACATTTGTGGAATTGGGGGAGTTTGGCTGGTATTTATCCATTTTATATATTATAAGGGTATTGCATTTAATCTCCTCACAAATGATATTACGTCTTTTTCTCAACAAATACCAATATAAAATCATAATATACAATTAAAATCAGAAGAATATGCTATGCCCACGAATTGGGGGGTGGAAAATCAAACTTAGAAAATGGAGTGATTAATCGCTATCTCCACCTACTTTACGCCATAATAATACGAATAATTTGTCAACAAACATTTGTTGTCAATTCACTTTTTTGAATTTTTAGACAATGAATTGATTGAATGACTAGAGAAGGCATCTAGAGATTGATTCTCAAACTATAATCAATTATTTTTTAGTTTAGGACCATTCTAAATATATATAAAACATTAGGGGCAAAAATGTACCACGACAACATGTATTACGTACTAGCATGTTGTTAAATATTTATGAAAATAAATAATAGGAAATTGTTGTAGATGTAGTTGGTTGGATCACATATTGCACTTACTATGATTTGATGTACAAAATTTTTGAAGTTTATGGGGTATTGGGAGTTTATCCATCAGTGATGAGCCCAAAAGATAAAATCCCTATTCAACTATTATAAAAGAATTTTGAATTACGAAAACCCTAATATATTACAAGGCAATATAACAACAAATATGAACAAGATGATTACAAATCGGATAAATATAATAAAAGAATAATATCGACAGTAAAATAGGAACAAGAACAGGTATATCAGATAATGGCTAAGGAAGTCAAATTCGGTGAAAATAGCCCGCAACCACACACCGGTTGCTATATCCAAACACGTCACCAAGGCCTGTCCACAAAGGACCAAACTCGCTACAAAGGCTCATTCAAATAAACCCACAAAAAATAATTAGATTTTTCACTTAAAACTACACTGAAAATTTTCACTTAGGAATTCTTATTTTGTTTTTAAGATATATAGGAGGAGGAACATTTAATATCATATATAGAGATGACGGAGGTGGAGAATCCAGACAGAAGAAGGAGAAGGAATCAAGGAGCGGAGAGAGAGTGAGAGAATTAGGTTTAGAATTTCTACGAAAAAGGAGAAACAAACAAGAGAGACGGGTAAGGTCAAGTGGGCCGGGTGTGGAGAGTGGGTTGAGCTAATAAATGGGCCGAAGAGGTGGAGTGTGAAAGCCTCCCAAAGTGTATAGGTTTGGATGTCGTGGGCTGGGCCTACCGACAAAAAAGTCCCGGGCCAATATTTTCTCAACAATAAGCACCCTTCATTTATTGTTAATTGAATTACTAATTAAACTATTCAATATAACCTTTTCTTTTAATTAAAGTTTTTAAATGTTGAGCTCTTCCTTTTTCTTTTCTTTATTCAAATAATTAAGGTTGTTTGAAATTGTCATGAAATATATCTACTCTTATTAAATTAAAATTATGTTTGGTATATTGACGTAGAAACACTGTGCATTATTTTTCTACCGTTTAGAGAGTGTTTCACATAGTTTATTCGAGATGTTTTAAAAGTTTAAATTTTTTAAATTTCATTTTTGGATAAATAAGATGTTATAGTTTATAAGATATCAAAGTGTAGGCATAATAAATTTTTTATATTATAATAATGACCAAAAGACCATCAAATTATAGAATTTAAAATTATATAAATAGATATTTTTGCTTTGGAAGAAAAAGTCAATTATATGAAGAATAAAAGTAAAAACAAACTTATAAAAATTTTGTCTTGGATGATAAGATTAAATAACTTAAAATAAATATGTGTTACACTCAATTTTTGTTTAAAGAGTTTATCAGGTACCAGAAAAATCTTATTTTGATATCTAATAAGCTTTCTCTTTTTTTAAAAAAAATATCAAACAATTTATAGAGCTTATAAACGCCCGAATATCTTATAAGATATTTGAAAAGCTTATAAGACCCTGGAATTCTTAATGTAATATCTTAAGTTTTTAGAAAAAAAATTACCAAATAATTTTTAGAACTTATAATCCCTCGAACATCTTATAGGATGTTAATCCAGGTCGAGATTCTCTGCGACTTAGAGCTGATATAGGCAATGACTTGGCAACAATTTGAATTATCAGTCTAACGAGTATCTTGAGTTGGGCTAGTGATGGTTGGCCTGCACGCACGACTCATTAGGCTAGTTGAGGTAGTTGTCAACTAAAACTCTCCGAAGCTTAACCCAACTAGGATATTGACTGTTGAGGTTATAACGAATCGCGTCGTTGTGTTTAAGTGATCTCACTATAGAGTGCGATCTCTCAATAATAAATGCATACCTGTTAAACGGACCCTCCAAATATTTATAAGCTTTATATGTCGAAATCTATACAGGCCACATGTGAGTAAGGCAACTGTCAGATGAATGTCAAATCAATAGTTGTCCAAGCGGGTCACTGGGTTAGCTCCACTCAACAAAAAATACACGGATCTATAAAGTATTTGAGCATTCTCTCATTTATTTAAGGACATTTATGTTTTTTTGCTGATTTAGCTTGTTTTTTCCGATCAAATATTTTGAAGAGTGAATAAATCTTTAAACATTTAAAGACATTTTAGAAAACTTATAAGTTGAAACAAATGGCCTCTTAATTGTGGAACCATAGCATCCATATTCAATATCAAAGAAAAATAGAAATTAAAAGCAATAAAAAGGCAATTTTGGGATGTAGCTGCATATCAACTTTATTCCTACCTCTATTCACATGAAAAAGTGAAAAGATGGTGTACCAAACAGAAACAGGGTTGTCTAAAGGCAAATTATGGGTGAGGATGACATGATAATCAATCATTCATGCTCCCTTCAAAACTAGTGTTTTTTTCACCAATAATCCAATCATATCCATATATATTTGATAGACCCCTCACCAAATCTCTAATCACTATTCCTACTTTCTTTTTTTTTTTTTCTAATTTATTTAAATAGTGGACCATAGTATTTTCCGGAATATGCTCCACACTTTTTAATTATTAGTACGATAACTATTTTTTAGTCCAACTAGTTCAATCATATATATTTTTTATTTTTTGTAACAATTGTTGGGATATAAATTTAAATGCAGTTGTAATCTATAAAAATATGTCACTTATTGATGATACAAAAATGAGATTGATTAAATTTTATTAATTAAAGTGTGATTTAGCACAATTACATTAGAGTCTTGTACAAGTTTTTTTTTTTTTTTTTTCCTTTCCTTTCTCTTTTTTCTCCCATTTCTCAACGAGAAATGGAGGTATTTATATTAATACAACCGTATGCTAATTAAGATAAATAAGTGTAAAATACAACTTTATCGTTCATATCTATCTCTATTACATGGATAAAATTAACTGACCAAGGCTATTTCAGTAATTTGCTTATCCATGTTGATTTGGTAAGTCAATCGTTTTTTTTTTTTTTTCGGAATGTCAATATTTTTTTTTCTTTTTTATTTTTTTCTTTCTTCAACGCAATTTTCTTTTAGAATGGCGATATTTCATTTTTTAAGTTGATTTTTTTCTTCATCATTTTGATCGTAAATTGAATTGGATTTTTTATTGTTGCCACTATCAGATTTAATATTTATACACGTGATATGCATATAATAGTTTGAAATCAAATTTTGAGTGGATGCATATATATGTGTTGATTGCTTAAATTGGTACCAAGAGATGAAACTTCATCATTGTTATTGGCATTTAGAAGCAACTTAAACAGTCATTCCTCGTTATTTGTTTACTACTCTTAATTAACCTACACGCAATTAACCCTTCGCAAAATAGCAATACTCATAAGTCAGAGTTTCAAACTCAATTATTCGTGAACGAGGTTTGCTCCAGTGGTGAGGTTGAAATTTTATAATTAAAAGGTTATATGTTTAAATATATAGTCTATTTTTAAAGTAGTTTTTTGAATTCTTTTTTTATGTATCCTTTGAATATATTCATTTCTTTTGTTTTTAGTTTTCTTTGAGTATAATCGTTGATATGAAAATATAAATTTATTAAATTAATTTTTGAGTTTGAATGTACTAAGTGAGG
Organism: Sesamum indicum; assembly: GCF_000512975.1. Taxonomy (NCBI): domain Eukaryota; kingdom Viridiplantae; phylum Streptophyta; class Magnoliopsida; order Lamiales; family Pedaliaceae; genus Sesamum; species Sesamum indicum. The sequence continues at coordinate 10,822,968 of NC_026151.1, forward strand.
TAATAATGAATTTAATTTCATAAAAAAAATTAATTATTCATTAATCATTATTGAAAATTGGTGGTAGATGAAAGAAGGGTAAGATATTTTTTTGAAGCAAAAAATAATTAAATTTTCTCTATTTTCTTGAGAAATCTTGCATTAACTTATCTAATTAAAATAATAGTATTTTATTTTTGGGTGTTTTTGTAAATGAAAGATATGGAAGGGCAACCTACCTAGTGACCCTATGGGCCTATTTCAACGTGACTACAAGGATTTCTCATTATCCTAAAATATTCGATTTGATTTATGGCTACTCTTCAAAGTACGAACCAATCAACGTAATTTTATTAATATGTAATAATAAATGAATCCATGATCAACTCTTGACTTGCAAAACTCGTTGATATTTAAATTAATTCGATTCCCGATTTACATGCACAATGCATTTCCACCTCGACTATCATCTTTATTATAGTGATCATACAGTATTATTAATTTTCTGTGTTTCAAAATTACTTAAAAATAAAAGAATATGCTTCGGATATACATCAATATAGTGAAGAAATACGCATAATGTAGATCATGAAAGTTAATATTAACTTGTATTATAAACTTTCATTAATTAATTAATCTTGTTTGTTGGCCTAAATGGCGAATCAGAATAATTAATCTTGTCGTGCAGCGGCGACAATTGAAATAATTAACTTATAATTAATTAAATTGTGTCTGATTTAATATTCTAAGAAAATAATTAGTAATGAGGATAGAGGAAGAATTTTGAAATAATTAGAAATGAAGTTCCATGATGAGCACCAACTTCTGGTGGTTAGTATTAGTTAAATTCTTATCCTGATAACATAATCTACCATTATTAAAATTCCCAACTTGTATTAAAAAAATATTGGACCATTCATAATACTTCCTAAAGTATAACATTTTGTCTAGAAAAAGTCAAATGAGGATTTTTTTTTTTAATAGCCAGCCAGACTTACCTTAAATAATAAAGCTCACTCCCCAAATTTAGAGATCTTGAATTCGAATTTAAATATATATTTGGTTGTTTTCATTAATAATAATAATAAAACCATTCATAAAAGAATACCATTTTGATTGCTTTATTTTTTTTTTTAAAAAAAAAAAACTGGCAACATAGTGATTTATATACAGTATTAGGGTGAATATCTAATTTGAAATGTAATAAAGTGATTAGATGTGTCCAGAAAAATATTCTTCCTTTTGAAAACAAAGGACCCATCTAATCCTTTTTTTTTTTTTTCTCAGGATTATTCGCTTATAAAACTTTATAGTATGTCTTAAAATGTTTATTTTCAATAATCTAAAATAAAATAAAAAGTTGATAAAATTTTTAATTTGTAGAAGACCGAAAAGCGTGTAGTATTGAAAATGATTGTAATGCAAACTTTGATGTCCATAAATTTAACAAGACAAGAAAATATTATAAATGAATTTCTTAAGGTTGATTCAATATTCGTGGTTCTTAAAGTTGATTCAAACGTTCGTGGGTAGAAAATCTTTACTTGAATCTCTAATTATTTACTTAAAGGTGCATTTGGATTTAAAGACAAGGTTTTGGAGAAAAAGATTTAATTTAAAATTTATCAATATTCAACAAAATATAGTTCAAAATTAGAGTGGAATAATTTGAAATTCTTTAAATTTATAATTATCCAAATAAATTTAAAAGATTTGTAGCAAGAATTTGAAATCCGTAGTTTTAAATCCTTCAATTTAAATGCAATATTAAGAAATACAATTTTTAATTTGGCAATTTTAAAGGTGGAACTTGGCATTTCAATCTTATTGATTTGAGTCTTCGATAACATTAATTTCAAAAATCTTGGGACTAATCCCGAATTAAAGTGTTACAAATTTAAAATATTTGGCTTGAACTTAATTATTTCTTTGGGGAATCAACTTTTCAACTATTTGCCAAGGTTGACTTGAGCTTTGATAAAGTTGATTCATGGTTGCACACTATAATCAGGAATTAAATATTGAATGTTTTTTTAATCTCCGTAACGAATGTCTTGACTTTTGACTTAAACATCATGGATCTCTTTAATTTGCGCTAGCTAGAGAGAATTTTCAGAACTTATTGGATTCTCTCCTATTTTGTAACTTTCACTTGCCTTTTGATATGTATCTTCACTTGTGTATTGATTTGTGTCTTGAGCTATCTTTTAATTTGTCTTAATTTATGTTATTGGTGGAAAAACACCATTAGTCACCAATTAACCCTATTTAACCTGAACTAAACCTATTCCAAATTAGAGAAAATTGTAGTTTTGGTTTTTATATATTAAGGTATTTTAATTTAATTTTATTTTTTATAATTTTCTCTTATTGCATCTTATAAATTAAAAACTTTTTCAATGTTAGTTTTATGTGTATTTTTATTCGATATTTATTGAAAAATGTTAATAATTTGGTTAATTATTGAACCAAAAATGTACATTAGGATTAACATTGAAAAAAAATATTTATAAATGTAATATGAAAAAATGATAATAAATAAGATTATTTTTTTCTAAAAAAAACACCAACACATAAAATGAAAAATGTAATTTTCGTCCCAAACAATTAAATTGTATGAGGATAGAATGGTCCCGAAACGTGCAAACGGCTAATTCTTATATAACTACACAAGAAACAAACCGGAATTCAAGACAAGAACTTTTGGGGAGAGAGAACCTAGATTACATCGAAATCCACGTGTCAAAATCTTGAACATACCACGTTCACTCTAAATTCACCGGGTCCCACCAGAAAAATACCACTCTCAGTTTAGATTTTAAAGTTGGTAATAGATCTTCTCCCTTTCGCTTCTCTTTTACAGAAAGTAAAAAGTCCTCTCTCTCTCTCTCTCTTTCTCTCTCTATATCTCTACATAATGTGTATGTACAAACTATATATGTATATATATATAGAGAGAGAGAATACATATTCAAACTAGTTTGTTTTTGTGTGTATATAGGTAGAGAGAGAGAGACAGACAGACAACGGACATGAGAACACCAACTGCTGATGGCCAAGATCATCATCAACTCCTCCCACTTTTGACCCTTCAGACAGCGGCATCCCACCCCAATCCCATGGGCTCCCCACTATTACTTCATCCCTCTCTGCGTTTTAGCTTTCTTTCTTGAATTCAATTCTCTCGGCTTCTTGCTTCTCATGGCAGAGCACGAACTCGAGTCCGTCTTGGAATTCTTGAGGAAGAATGGGTTGTCGGAGTCTGAATCAGCGCTGCTGGAGGATGTAATGGAGAAATCTCAACTGGGATCTTCTGAATTGGAGAGGTTCTTCTTCCCCATGCCCCCTCCGCCTCCGCCCCTCAGAATTCCGTCCGCTCACCGGCTGCTGCTCCCGCCGCCTCGGGCTGAGCTCTCTGATGGTACTGCTGACACCTCCAAGAGTTCGTCCGATGATGAGTTCGTGAGTTTGGGTTCTTCTACTACTGAATTATGTTCTTCTGGTATTCAAATCTTTTCTCTTTCCAGTTCCTTTTGTTTTCTTTTGTTTGATCAATTTTAGTCAATATTAGCTTCTTGTTTGTTCCTCTACTCAGTTATTAGATTAATTACTTCCATTTTTTAGCTTCACCTGTGAAGTATTTATAGTTCGTATTGATGCTTGGTCACTTGTGTGTTTCTTGGTAATTAAATCTACTAATTTGATAAATGTCTGGCTGTTTTTTCCATTTTTCTCCTGGGATTTTCTTTTATTTATACGAATTGGTGTTCTTTTCCATTAAAAGGAATCCTTCCAAATGAAGCCATCATATTTCTTGTCTGTCGAAAAATAAGGTTGGAATTATTAGTTACATCGGGGAATCTTGTTTAGGTCCTACATTAATTTGAACAGAATTTGTGCCATTATTCACTCTTTTTGGTTAGAACTTGAGTTTACGCAGTACTCCAAGTCACTTATTTGTGTATTGGTAGTATTTGACAATACTTTGTTACCATTTCTTTTCTCTTAATTCCAGAATTTACCAATCCATACGGTATCCGTACGACTCGTCCGACATCTCAGGCTTCGTCTGATAGGTTGTCTCAGTTTGGTACAGCTCGAGATTACCCCGATTTTGATATGCAAACTGACCTTTTCTGGTACAAGGAGAAAGATGAGGACTATGCTATGCCACCCCTCTTTGGAGGTCGAGATTTTGATGGCGACCCCAGCGAGGATAAATATGTCATGACCGTGCAAACGGAGGAACGCATAGACGATCAAGTCGCGTATAATTTCATTCCTGATGGAAGCACTAAGTATATAGAAAGTCGATGGGATTTTACCTCGAGGGATAATTTGAAAGACGAGGCTTACAAAGACTATTATGAATTGGGCGAACACTTTAGGCTTGAAGAAAGTGGTGAAAAGCGTGAGGGACATTGCACCAATTATAGTTGTTCGGCCCCTCTCTGTGCTTGTTGCAATGGTGCTGGAACTGTTTACACGCATGGCTCAAAAGAACACAAACTAGGAAATCTAAACGTAACGGATGACAACCGCGATCAAACAAGGACTCGATTAGCAGAAAATGACTCTAGCTTTGCCAATGAGAGGAATTCTACATATGATTGGTTCGAAGGTTTTGGTAATAACCTTGATGTTGGTACGGTTAAGAAGGATAGCCAGCTAAATGAGAATGACGATTATGACTTTATATATGATGAAGTAATTGCAAGTAAAAAACATGAGCCGAAAGTTGCTGTAAATGAAGAGAACGGTGCTACATCTGACGAGCTCCTGTTATATGAGACTAAGGAAGATGATTATGAGATATTCAACCTAAGAATCATACATAGGAAAAACAGGTGAGTAACTTACTGGTCTCACCTTCTATTTCTTCTGTGAGCAATTTGTTTCCACATTGTGAGTTCTGGGAAAATAAGAAGACTATATCAGACATCATGCTCGTCTGTAAGAAAGTTTGTAGTCATTCTTTCCTTTATTGACTACATCATTTGGTTCTTAATGGAAATTTTGAGTTTGTCTTTTGCAGGTTGATTTGTAGCATTCAGTTGAACTCATTTCTTATGCCATTCACAGGACCGGATTCGAGGAGAACAGGGACTTCCCGGTTGTGATGAATAGTATCATAGCGGGTAGATATTATGTTACGGAATTCCTTGGATCTGCCGCATTTAGCAAAGTCGTCCAGGCTCATGATCTTTACTCTGGAATGGATGTTTGCTTAAAGATCATTAAAAATGACAAGGACTTCTTCGATCAGAGCTTAGACGAGATCAAACTTCTGAAGTTTGTTAACAAGCACGATCCTGCTGATGAGCAGCACATTTTACGTCTTTATGACTACTTCTACTATCAGGTATGGCTAACATGATTAATGCTGTTATAGAAGAAATATAATGGACAGGAGTACCCTTCGCATTTCCTATTTATTTGAAATTTACGACACATATAAAAGAGAAATTTTATGCAATAAACTGGCTATCATAAGTTTGATTTTGATATTTCATTGTATAATATTAAATTGCTACCAAGGGTACATGCACGCACATGTATTCTACATGTAGAGCATCGTTGTATCTTCAAGAAATCACTCAAAGTTTTTGAATAATTCCTGATTGCATTATTTTCCATTTAACGTTTATTGCAGGAGCATCTATTTATTGTTACTGAACTTCTGCGAGCAAACTTGTATGAATTTCAGAAATACAACCGTGAATCTGGTGGAGAGCCGTATTTTACAATGCACAGGCTGCAGGTCTCATTCCACTAAATTTCTCATATCTCCACTTCTTAATTATAAATATATATGTATGTATGTATATGGTTGATATTGAAAATACTACTATTGGAAAAATAACAGGATAAGTCTATATTATCAGGCACAAACTGAAAATATTAAAGCTGCCTATGCCCTTGCAGGTGATAACCCGACAATGTTTGGAGGCAGTATTGTATCTCCATGATTTAGGAATCATTCACTGTGATCTGAAGCCAGAAAATATTCTGATCAAACGGTATAGAACATGCGAGATCAAGGTGATTGATCTTGGCAGCAGTTGCTTTCAGAATGACAATCTGTCCCTGTATGTACAATCTCGTTCGTATAGGGCTCCTGAGGTTATGTTAGGTCTTCCTTATGACCAGAAGATCGACCTGTGGTCTGTCGGGTGCATTTTGGCAGAATTGTGTTCTGGGGAGGTATGCCCTAGTATTCAAGCAGAAATCATAACCTGAACTGGGTTCGTCTGAATCCAACAAATTTGCAGCTATGTGATTCTTGTGCAATTTGAGGAGAGTGACAATGATAGGGCCAATGTAATAACACTTACTGTGTGACTAACTCGGTCTTGCCAAACCTGTTTTGGGAGAGAATTTCGTGTTTGAGTTGGTAATTAATGGCATGTTCCTTGGACATTATTAGTCATTACATGACATTCTTGAATCTTGCTATAGTTGTAAAGTATCATGTCATAACTTGCAACTTTAACATAGGTTTTCATAGTCGAGGTACTAGGTGTCTATGCAAAATTAAGAAAAGGATTGTTGACATGTTATTTAATTTCTGTTGTTTGAGTCGCTTTATTTTTCAAATTCTGTTATTCTTATGCTGCCTCATGTAATTATACAGATAAACCTGATCTGTTCGCGCATGTTTCATATTAGCATTTATATCGGTACTTTTGTGATATTCCAGGTTCTTTTTCCGAATGAACCAGTTGTAATGCTTCTTGCACGCATGATAGGGATGCTTGGTCCAATCGACATGGACATGCTGAAGAATGGCCAAGAGACACACAAGTACTTTACGAAAGAATATAATCTGTATTACATAGACGAGGTAAGTTCTGTATATAATGCCTGTTAGGTTTCTAGAAAGTTTTGGGTCTCTGTAACTCGTGGTTACTTAGTACTGATGAAACTTGGCAAAAGTTTGTCAGCTTATTTACCATGTAAGAGACTCTAATTTCAGCATGATGTGGGCAGGTTGTACCTCTTTTTTTTCAAATAAATAATTAAAATATGTCCAATCCTTAGGGATGTCTCTGTAATTATCTGGATTTGTTAAGGATCACTTTCTCTTTCCCATTGAATCTCTTCCATAGTAGTTCTTGCATTTGTTATGTTTGGAAAGTATTGCAATTCTTCTGGTTCTGCAATCAAGATTGCCTTTTACCTTAGTGATGTAATGATTATTGCTAATGTTGATGTCCAGTGTTGCTTTTCCGTTTATTAGGACCGAACCCTCCGTCCTACCTAGTCCTTGTTGGTCAGTTAATTGGAAACCTGGATTGAATATATGTCAACTTGATTGTTGTTCAATTGTTATGCATATCACCACCGAACCTAAGATATCCGGAATCCCTGTTAATGATTTGTTCTTATGTATTAGGATACGAATAAGATCGAGTACATTGTCCCCAAGGAGACATCACTGGAGCATCACCTGCAAATTTCAGATTCTTGCTTCATCGACTTCCTGAAACACATGCTTGAGATCAACCCCAACAGACGGCCTACTGCAAGAGAGGCGCTGCAGCATCCTTGGCTTTTGCATTCATACGAGGTTAATTCTTTCTGAGCTTTTTAAGTAGATAAAAATTTTGTATGAAACCTCCAAGAATGTGGGTTTGAAGAATGTCTTAACCAAAATGTTTCCTGTGAAGTAAAGAGATCATTCGCATGCTGTATATAGATGGTTTCCAACTTTATATTTCCTTCATAAAAATGCCCATATTAATTGGTATTCACCTTAATTGTCCGGACAGCATCAATTCTCGATTTACATTAATTGGTATTCACCTTAGTTATCAGCCGTTTGATAACAAATAATCAACATCATTAACATCATATGTTCATCTATCCATTGACAATTCATTTGGGTGCAAGTTTACATGGGCGATATCAAATTTTCCGTAAAACCTGATATTTTAGGTGTGGGTTGTAATTTGCTGTAAGAATGTCCGGACATAATTGTAATTAACCCTCCTAGGCCAAATTGGATTAAGACGGTAGGATAAGTTATCCAACGTGAACAACATTTGGGGAGTACGTTTAAACAACATTCGTCTGCTGAGGAAGTTTATCTCAATTGACGAAATTGAAGCCAAATAATTATAAAATTATGGATTCGAACTCTACCAACATAGAAATATAATAATAAATGTCTTTTTATTTTAATAATAGATATTTATTAAATATAATTATCTGACATTTCGATAGTTGTTAAATAGATACATGATATTAGATGGATAAAATAACAAAAAATAAATTGAATATAAAAAGTGGGTGTTTTTGCATTGGAGAAAATGTGTAGGAGTTATTTTGGGATGTGAGAAGTAGGATTAGGAAAGCCGCCAAAGCAGGAAGATTTGTCTCTTCTCATTGGCAGAATCCTCTTTTTCATGTGCTTCTTCTGGTGACTCGATACTGACACCGGATCACCCATCCTCCCTCTCTCTCACATCCTATTTTTCTGTACTTACAAAAGTAATCATCAACACTTGTTCACGTCCCAAATTAACTGACACCTTAATTTTCATAGCTCATAAATATTTTTAGTGCATCGCATATTCTGATATTTGTTGGGATATTGTGAGGTATTTGTTCGGACATGATGGAATATCACAACTATTTCTCTTTCACAATATGTGCTGGTCGCAACATGACGTAGCTCATGATCGCCCAATCGTTATGTATTGACGACATAATTAGTTAACGTAGTCAAATATCAAAATTCTAGAGAGGTTAAAGAGGTGGCTTTCTTGCATCTTAAATGTTGTCATTCAAGTTCAAAACTTGACTTCCATGCGTGTAACATTTTTTATAGCAGACATAACACTTAGAGGGTGTTTGGCTGAGCTTATAAATTTTTAAGTATATTTTATGAGATGATAGAGAGCTTATAAGCTCCACTAAAGTATTTAGCAATTTTTTCTTTAAGAGCTTATAAGATTACAAAATAAGATGTTTTGGATCTTATAAGCTCTTTAAAAAAAAATTAATTTTTTTTATAAGATCTTATAAGTTGTATAAAAACACCTCCTCTCTCTCTCTCTCTCACACACACACACACACTTTCTCTCTCTAGAATTAAAAAAAATATTATTTAATTTTTCTAACATTCAAAAAAGAGAAATATACTCAATTATTTAATAATAAATTATTATAGTTAAATAAAAATAAGACTAGTATTAATATTATATTTACAAAAAAAAAAGAAAATTTAAGACATTATAAATTACACGATTAGAAATAATCATTGCATGAACAAAAAAAATATACATTAATATTCGACTAGCATGAATGTATATATAAATTATTTTTATTCCAAAGTTTAGGTAATAATTCATCATTTTTTTTATTATAAAAAGATTATCTATTAATTTTTTTTTATTCAGAATTAAACCAATGTGTACTATTTATAAAAGTGTTTTAAATTTTTTTAAAGCAAAATATGTCAAGAAATAATAATTTATTTGATTCTAATAGTATCATGCCCATTTTAGTCATTTTATCAATAAAAGATCCTATTATGCCAAACACCCTAACATATTATAAGATGTTTCCACGTTTTATAAGTTTTAACATCTTATTTTATCCAAACACTTTAGGAGCTTATTTTTAAAATAAGATTCAACATCTTATAAATTACTAAAATATTTTAAAAAGCGTAGGAGCATATAAAATACTTTAAAAAAGTTTAGCCAAACACGCTCTTAATTTCTAATTCCACGTTAGTCTAAGATAATTGTATGATGATAATTTCAAGATATATCAATCATAGGATCGATGATATGGTAACATAGGATATCACAAATTAATGTAATAACTAAATGGAAACCAATTCTTTCTCTAATCATAGAATTTAATAGCTGTACAATACACAACAAGGAAATGACAATTTTAATATTATCGTTAATTATATATATCTAGTAACAAAACTGTTTATTATGTGACAATAAGAAATTTTATGATTTTAATAATCATTATTATTTTATATAAATTATTGTTAATATGAGATAATGACAAAAAAATATGCATAAAGTTGTCACTAAATACAATTAGTGATTCATGTATAGTGACGATTTAGCGACAATAAATAATAATTGTTATTATGTTATATTGTCAGTATAAATGGGTCATTAATTGTATTTAATGACAACTTTATAAATATTTTTTGTCATTAATAATTATATAGTGACAAAATAAAAAATACTGTCATTTAATATATATTATTAATAATAGTTTTAAAATTATCACTTAGTAGTTTGTCACTAATATTATTATTATTATTTTTTTTTGTAGTGATAGGTATCTATCTATGATATTTTTATTTTAAAAAATTAAATCCTAATCATCGACTTCTTATTTGATGTTTTTTTTATGATGATCATCTTTTTATCATGATAAGAGCATCTTTGTAATGGTAAGCAATGAGTCACTCAAATTATCAAAAATACATTTAATTTTTCCACTTTTTACTAAATTAAGAAAAGTTATGAAATATAATACTCTGCATAGATTCTTTTCCATTGTTACGTCAATTATATGTATATATATATATAGTATATTTATATTTATTAATTATTCAAATTTATATTAATAATAAATTTTATAGGAATCCATTGGAAATTATCATAAAAAATAAATAATTGTATTATTATGTATGCCATTACCATTTTTGGTCAGAGTGTTGATGGTCAACAAGGAAGTACGCTTGTGGGAGAGAGTCGCAATAAACAAGCACTTGTCTCTCTCATACTCTCACCCAGGGAGCGTGAAATCACGCTCTGCTTTAATGTAATCCTTCATAATTCATTTTTGTGTATCTGGAAATGATCGACAAAGCAAAGCCAAAGCCATCGCCTCCATCTTGACCACTCCTCCTTTCTTCCAAAACACACACACACACTCACTCACTCACTCACCGCGGCCAGCGGCGCGCACGGCAATCACTCAGGCGCATTTTAGTCTGTAGCGGAGTCCCATAGCTATCCGTACTCGCATATTCCACGATGGCGGAGATGGCGCCGGCCCAAGTGTATGCCCCACGGACGATACAGGTGTGGAGGACGCTGCTGAACTGGGTGGCTTTCGTCTTCCAGATCTTCGCTCAGATCCTGCGCGGTACCCCGTCGTTTACTCAGGTTCTTTCTTACGTCGGCCTACGCCATGGCTCGGTACTCTCTTCTGGACCGCCGCAGTTCAAGTCTTTGCCGGTAGTTGAGCTCCACGACTTCCGGCCGCTGCTCCTGTTGCCTGTGGTGGAGGGAGAGTGATTGGTGATTCCCCACCTTTGGAGAAACTAACGGTAAACTTTCTTTTGAGTTCAAATTTTGAATTTGAATTACTCCTAAATTTGTTGGATTACAGCGAGAGAAATATGGAAAGTTCTGCTTTAACGTTGACTTGGGCAACCACTTTAGATCATAGCTGTGTGATTCAATTTGTTTAGCAATTTCAGTTATAGACTTAAAAAAAAAAAAAAAAAAAAAAAAAAAAAAAGAGGAACTGAGAAGTTGTGGTATCGGCTTGATAGGCACTGCTCCACATAGGTGCTGTGTACTGGAATATTATCGGGTGATACAAAATGAATGTATTATAGGGTGCTAAATATCTAAAAGATTAGTCAAAGTTATACAATAAAATACAAGTAGTTAATTACTATTCATTAGTATATATTAAGAAGTTTTAGAATAATTAAATTAAATATTGTTGTTGAGCATGAATTTAATAGAAAAATAAAATCTAATGATACCTTAAGTAGATCATATTGGAAATACTTGCATTGTAAAGAAGTATAACTTCACTAACGGATATGGGATTCACCAAAATACAATGATGTTGGATAGCCTATGATATTCCAACTGATCACATCATGGTATCAATGATATAAACCTATACTATTGGAATTATATACCCAAAAAAATATTATTAGATATTGAGGACGATACATATTTTCTCAGACAGGCCCTCACATATTGGCTGGTATCAGATATCGGCTTATACTTTGAACAATGATCGAAGGAACGGCATAATTTTGGGTAATTCAGAAGTTATTAGGTGTCGAGTATACGTTAAACAAATTGATTAGCTGCTTGCTTGTATTGCTTTTACTTCTCCGGTAAGGTTAGAAGTTGGAGGGAGAGCAAGTGAGACTGTAAGAAAAGAGAGGTAAATAATATTGTTTTCCTTCTATGTCGTTCAAATTATTTAGGACGAAGCATGTCTGTCCAAGAAATTTGTTCTTCAATGTAATATGAGGGGAATCATATGTATGCAATCTATTAGAATAAAAAAATGATTACTGCAAATGACATTCACAAATATAATGGCCAAAGTCACAACTATTTACTCTATATAGGTGGTTCTTGATTTGGATGAAACTCTGGTATGTGCATACGAGACATCGAGTTTGCCAGCTCTGCTACGTACTCAAGCCACAGAAGCTGGTTTAAAATGGTTCGAACTTGAATGCATCTCTTCTGACAAGGTGAGTTATAAACTCTTCATTAGATCTCAGCATTAGATTTCAGTTTGGATTTCTATTTTAGTACTTAATCTTTCGGTGGTGCTTCAAGGAATTTGAAGGAAAACCGAAGATCAACTATGTGACAGTGTTTGAACGTCCGGGAGTGAGGGATTTTCTAGACCAACTTAGTAAATTTGCCGATCTTGTGTTGTTTACTGCTGGACTTGAAGGTTTTCTCAACTCTACGATGCTATATCTTTCTTGGTTTTGAACTCAAAACTTTGGAAATTGTATTTACGTTTTATTGGGTTGCCATTTTTGTTTTGCAGGCTATGCTCGACCACTTGTTGATAGAATAGATGTTGAAAATCGGTTCAGTCTTAGACTTTATCGACCTTCGACCATTAGCACGTAAGTCAGCTGCTCCTCTATGGTGATAGCCCTGCTTCTTTTTATTTTTTTGTTATTTCTTGATTTTTTGTATTTAGAGATACTCCTCACTTTCTTTAAGGGGGCTTACTAGCTTCAAATATCTTAAATTTGAATTTTATAAGCTCTTGGACATGCATGCGTTCATGTATGTGAATACATCTGTTTGATATACCCACATGTTTGAGTTCGTCACAGGGAATACCGTGAACATGTAAAGGATCTATCCTGCTTGGCAAAAGACTTAAGCCGAATTGTCATTGTTGATAACAACCCTTTTAGTTTCTTGTTGCAACCATTAAATGGAATCCCATGCGTTCCCTTTTCAGCCGGACAACCTCAAGACGAGCAGGTACCTGTAATAAGTCTGACAAAAATTTTGCTCTTCCTGACATTGTTATATTACCCCCATCATTATGGCTAATTCCTATATCTGTCTGTTCGTTAGCTTTTGGAAGTCATACTTCCATTGCTCAAGCACCTTTCTCTGCAGAAAGATGTAAGACCCATGCTCTACGAGAAGTTCCACATGCCCGAATGGTTTCAGAAGCATGGAATTCCTGCTTTAGAGTGGACGAACATAGGATAAATTCATCATCCCCTTTGTCTGTTTCATATGCCGTAATTCCCGAGGTAATTATCCTTGTCGCAAGTTGTTGTCTCTAAACCTGGGGACAAAATTTTTGTATAGCATCATCCTGTGCGAGAATGCAGGTATTGATGAAATTCCAGAGATTGCCTCCTCGGCACGTTCCAATGTTGTACCATTGTGATTTGTGAAAAGCAAGATTCTAGTATAATGCTATTCATATATAGTCTCCGGCCTCATTTTCTGTAACTTCCTAGTGTTGTATGCTCTTGGCACAATAGATTACTGCTGGTCCTAATTTGTTTTCTTCCTCTGTACTATATTTTCAGATTTTTGAATGCAATACTTCTGTACATATTGGATCAGATTTCTGGCAGTTTTTAATCAAGAAATATCTTCACTTTAGTGAACCTAACATTGTACATCTGAGTTATGTGGGAACTATGAAACCATATAGTTTAAGGAATGTTTTTACCCAAAAAAAAAATTATGGTAAAATCAAACCAATCATACAATAAATATGACATACTTGCTATGCTATGTGATTGATATACTAATCACAAGAAGATTTGGCCATACCCGATCGGGGTCAGAATTTCCAATCGTTCTAGCATTATTGTCGCATTTTGAAGTCTGATCATTTTGATTAGTTTGGCTCCTTATGACAATGCTTGCTTTCTACAGTATGACTTATGGTCCAATAATTTCCATTTTTTTCCTTAACCCGCGTGCACAAGAAACGACATATGTTTTTGCGTCTGGTGGTCTGGGATGTTGTCGTTTTGTTTGTGTTGGGCCATTGTGGCGAAGTTTGATTGCTACAGTACTGATCCTCGTCAAATTCTTTACCGATTCTTTGCGTGCATGGTGTCGCATATGATGTTTGTAGCGGATTGCTTTGAATAGTGGACTGGGGAAAAAATAGAGCAGAAGAGAAAATCCTTACAATGAATTGTTCGTTGTTGGTGTGTGCTTCTTCTTTGGATGGTGTGATCCTCTCCGCAATGGGGTCTTTTCGACAGAGAGATTGACGTTGGAGTGATTTGTGTGGCAGTCTGGTTGTCTATTTGGTGATGGAATCGTGCGAGTGCGTTCGGCGTGTGGATTGATAGGCATGTGCTGGCTTTGATCGAATGTGCAGAGAGATAATATTGGATTGATTTTTTTTATTTTACATTGTATTATATTTTTATTTTATTTAATATATACACATCAAAATTATAATTTTTTTTTCTAAATAGAACATGGAACATGACTGAAAATAAAAAAATCCAATTGAAATGCCATGCTGGAAAGAGGTAGAATTCTTTTGTGAAAAACATATTTGACCATTTATTAATCTTAGGAAGGTAGCCGCGGCGGCGCCACTTCAACGACCACCGTCAGCTTGCAGCTTTATTGAGTAGAGATATTCTCCGGCAACATGATTCATTCTCATCTGGTAGACGGGCATTACTTTCTCCAAAAGGGCTGTAGACTGTAGTAAGTAAATCCAACCTCAATTTCCAAAAAGTACCTTTTTAAACATTGTTGCTGTAATCATCAACTCCTCTATTATTAAAAATTCGGACAATATCATGATTTCGTTTGTGAATTGAGGGACAGTGTGTGTTGGTCTGAAGCAGCAAACCCATGTTCCCAAACCTATACATGCAACACCACACACAACCTTTTTCAATTACTTCCAATCTGTACTGTCCCTCCGGATTTGAAAATTATTGTCAATTTTGTTGCATGGGAATTGGGATGGCTGGTCCAGTCCTCAATTCTGTGTGTTGACTCCATTTCAATTATTTTGGTCTACAAATGATTTTTATCAAGCTGCTTCAATTTTTATATTTAAAATGATGAAAGCAAGCGCTCGGAGTTTGAGCAGTTTATAAATTTTAAGTTTTCCTCTTCCTAGTGAAACGCATTTTCAAGACAAGATCGTGAGCCCAATACAAAGATAGAGCGAATAATATTTCGCGTGACGGAGCATCAATCGAGTTGCAAACCAGATCACAGATATAAATAAAAGTAGAGACCTAATATATTATTTGTAATCAAATTACAATAAGAAAAAAAGGGAGAATTTTAATTGAAACAAAGGTTTGGGCTCAAGAACTTTGTGTATGAACACAAGTGTTGACATCTCCATATTTTGCCTTTATAGAGACCAAAGATTGATGAAGTAACTGTGTATACATTTCTACTAAAAATGGCCTTAGAATTTTCCACGAAATGAAATGGAAGCTTCCTTTTCAATGTTCCCATCAAACTTCTGTTTGACTCACTCTAAAACCTACTTACGTGAATCGAAATATTCCACCAAATGATGTCATTTTATTTGAACCTTATTCTTTACATTGGCTGTTTAAACAAGAAATTTGTCAATGATTCAAATTACAGAAAATTGAGGTTGTAAAAATATATAATTCTTAACTTAAACCATACCCCAATAAATACAGTATATATACAATAAAGTAGAAACATTGAAATCATACGAATAAGGGAAGTAAATATTTTTAAAAAAAAAATTCTCAATTTTAGATAAATTTATAATTTGTTTATCTTTATTGAGAAAGATGCAGCATAATTTTACTTGAATAATTTTCCTTTATTTTTTTAATAAATTTAGATGAGGGTATAATATTTTGTCTTTATCCAAGAGATTTACGGATTTTTTTTTTAAAAAAAAAGTTAAATTAGTAAGTAAAATTGCATTTGGATTGAAGGAATCCCTAATAACAAATATATTGAATTTGTTTGGATAATTCTAAATTTAAAGAATTTCAAACCCTTCGACTCCAATTTTAAACTATATTTTGTTGAACATAAATGGATTTTAAAACCTTTTTAAATAGAATCATTGAAAATTCTTTTTTCTAAATCCTTCGCTCAAATAGTCAAATCTAAGTCCATCAATCTAAATGCAACAGAAGATAATTCAGATTTATTTGTACAGATTGATTCTTTTTGTATTAAATAATTTTCCTGTATTTTGGCACAGGAATTTGAAAACATTGATATTATTATATATATGTGATTATTATTATTATTATTATTATTTTAAGGTGATAGCACATAGACCAGGTAATTTTTACCATAATCTAACTTGTGTTGCAGTACTCACAAGCAACCTCAATTCTCTTCCTATTTTCTGTGTTTGAATGTTCAATGTTGGTAACCACAAGTTCATGTTATTTGACTGGTCTCCTCTCCTCACTCTTTTCTTTTTCATTCTACAACCCTTATTTTATGTTTCAATTTCAATTCTTCATTTGCAATAGTAAACCCATGATTTAATTATGATGAGTGATTTTGATTCACTTCGTATCTTGGTATTGAGATGATTATCTCATCTTTTGAACAGTAGTTACGACTCAAATTGAATATTTTACAGCAATATGTACTTTTATAATTGTATTCAAAAGGAATTAATAAGACATCTTATTAGAAAGAGAAGATTTCTGAGATTCATAAGCCGCATAAGCTTTTCGTCTATTGTTTTTTTTTTTCCTAAAACAAAAATAAAGTAAAAGAAAGAATAGGGAACCCCCTTTTAATGACACGAGAAAAGTGCATTTGTGAATTGAATTTTAAATAGAAAAAGATGAATAGGTTATTGGTCAACATTTGCAAGCTTGTAACCTTGGGATTCATACTTGCAAAGAAAAGACGTGGCATTGCACCAACTCATTATTTCCACTAATATTTTTCAAAAATGTTTTATTGCTATTAATCTCCAATTAATTAATACGCAATTCTTTTCGAATCTGATTTTCCAATCAAATGAATTTACTCCTCATTCTAAGTGTTTATTTTTTTTTATAAAATAAACACTTTTATTCAAAAGTAAGAAAGGGCTAATAAACAAAATTTTGTATAATTTCAATTTTTATATCACTGAATTAGTTTTAATATTTTATGTACTAAATAATTTAAGAGTCTAATTTGGAGTTATGATTTCAAAATTTATTTTTATTCATATGATATTTAATTGAATCAAATTAAATATATAATAAATATATTATTTTTTAAAAAAAATTAAATTAATGACATATCATTCATATTGATGGTATGGAGTTGGGTCCGATTGCGACTATAACCTCTTCCCCTACCAATGTACATTTTGCAGTTGGCCTAAGGCATAGAATTACTCGCATATACATACAATTTCTCCGTATCTCAACACCTCTCTCTTTCTCTCTCTAGACTCTCTCCCTCTCTCCAAATGAGGGGGCGCTTCCATAGCTCGCAACGAAGGATAACTCCCTTTAGATGACGACACCCTTTTCAGCCGTCATCGCCGCCACTATACTGTTCCTTGCCGCCGTCTCCCCTCCGCCGCTGTGTGTCCATGCGCTTGGCGGCTCCGCGGCCACCATCGCCGTCGTCTACGGCTCTGCCACCACCATCTGCACCATAGCTGCGGAGCAAGCTATCCAACAGATTCAATGTTGGAGTAACGGCCAATTACTTCCGCCCATCCTTCCTACCACCTCCTTCGACGCTGTCGCGGGCGGTAGCGACACCCTTTGCGGCGTTCGCTCCGGCGGTTTCAGCCTTCTCTGCTGGAACACGACCTTCATCCCCAAGAGGATATACAACAACGCTTCGGCTCCGCTAACTTCCCTTGCAATTGGCGACACTCAAATTTGTGCGCTTAAAAACGCCACCATGGGAGAAAATGCCATTTGCTGGCGAGGAGATAATGTTTCTTCCGCTCAATTTCCAAATGGGAGCACACAATTTCGCGTGATTTCATCGGGGTTGGGATTCTCTTGCGGAGTTCTGGATAGTAACAATCAGGTCTTATGTTGGGGAGATGATGGTATTTCTCGTTCGATTGAAATGGAGTTTGCAAACTTATCCATGGCAAATGTTCAAGTAGGTGGAAGGCATGCTTGTGGAATTGATAATTCGGGATTTGTAGTTTGCAAAGGAGATAATAACAATGGGCAGTTGAATATACCGGCAAATTCAGCATACGAATACAGGGCCTTGGCGCTCGGAGCAAACCATAGTTGCGCGCTCAGAAGATTGAACCGCACGGTGGTCTGTTGGGGCGGAAATGGTGAATTTTCGAGTAATATTACTAATGGGATTTCATTTGAGTCCATTGTTGCAGGTCTTAATTTCACTTGTGGATTGATCACTAGCAACTTTACAGTAATCTGTTGGGGCCCTGGTTGGCCTAATTATGCTTCAGGGATTGAGCTGCCCTTGCAGAAGACTCTTCCAGGCCCCTGCGTCAACACGCCTTGTCAATGTAATATATATCCTGAATCCCAAACTCTTTGTTCTGGAAATGGTCATATTTGTAGGGCTTGTGATATTCCGATTTCGATTTCACCACCATCACTTCCATTACCACCTAGCGTTAGTCCCTCCCCTTCTTCACCGTCCAGAGGGCTCAGAAGGGGTTTATTGGCTTTCGTGATTGTTGGATCAGTTGGGGGATTCGCAGGTATTTGTTCGGTAATATATTGTTTGTGGGCTGGTGTTTGTTTTGGGAAGAAGAAGATACATAATTCTGTGCAGCCAACCATTACTGGTGCTAATGCCGCTCAGCAATCTGGCAGCAATCCGCCTTCCCGATCGGCCACTCTTAGGCGCCAAGGCTCTATGCTCATAAGACGTCAGAGGAGTGGAACGTCGTCCAAACACGCAGACAAGGCCGAGGAGTTTTTGTTTTCTGACCTTGCAGCTGCTACCAATGATTTCTCTTTAGAGAACAAGATAGGTGCCGGGAGTTTTGGGGTCGTTTACAAAGGGAAACTACCTGATGGACGTGAAGTCGCTATTAAGAGAAGCGAGACGGGCCCAAAAACAAAGAAATTCCAAGAGAAAGAGACCGCGTTCGAGTCAGAACTTGCGTTCTTATCTCGACTTCATCACAAGCATTTGGTTAGGCTGGTTGGTTACTGTGAAGAGAGGGATGAAAGATTGTTGGTTTATGAGTATATGAAGAATGGAGCTCTTTATGATCATTTACATGACAAGAACAATGTCCAGAAGAGTAGCAGTGTGCTAAATTCTTGGAAGATTAGGATAAAGATTGCACTAGATGCTGCTCGTGGCATCGAGTACCTGCATAACTATGCAGTCCCCCCCATAATCCATAGGGACATTAAGTCTTCAAACATCTTGCTGGACGCAAACTGGACAGCAAGAGTTTCGGATTTTGGGTTGTCGTTAATGGGGCCGGAGAATGACCGTGATTACAGGCCGATGAAGGCGGCCGGTACCGTTGGTTACATAGATCCAGAATATTATGGACTAAATGTCTTGACTGCAAAAAGTGATGTTTATGGTCTTGGAGTAGTGTTGTTAGAACTTCTGACAGGGAAGAGGGCTATCTTCAAAACGGGTGAAAATGGGGGTGCCCCTATCAGCGTGGTTGACTATGCTGTTCCAGCAATATTGGCCGGAGAATTGGGCAGGATTCTCGACCATCGGGTCGGTCCGCCTGAGCTGAATGAATCTGAGGCGGTGGAGTTGGTGGCATACACCGCTATGCATTGCGTGCATTTGGAAGGCAAAGATAGGCCTACAATGACTGACATTGTTGCCAATTTGGAAAGAGCGTTGGCTCTATGTGCAGATAGCCATGGCAGCATCTCAAGTGGACCAATCTCCATTGTTTCAGACTGAAATTTAGAATAGACAAAAACAAAAGAATTTGATTCTTTTCCTCTGTTTTTTCTTCCACTTTTTGAGATTGTTTTCAGCTGAATTTGTTGGTATATTTTTGTAGAGTAAAGGAGATTTTTTCTAACACTGAGCTGTAGTGTGGGAGTTTTTGTAAAATCATTGATAGCCACCACTACTTCTTCACATAATTATTTCTCAAGGAATCGTTCAATTCCATTTCTCTAGAAGATATCTAAAGATTCTTTTCCTCTACCTTCTCAACACTTAAATAATAATTAAAAATCACATGAACAACCCAACTTATGTTAAAAAAAGCTATCAATATAATTGATTTAATACGACAACAAAATTCTGAGTCAAAAATTTTGCTCTCTTTAGCGTGAAACAAACAATAATGCAAGAAAACCTGGTAAAGTGAAAATGGAGTTTGTTGACGAAGTCGAGGATGAAAGAAGTGCAACCAAGTTAAGGTAAAAGATTGGTCCAAACTGAGTTTTGGGTACGTCTCTAGACTGACTGACTCTTATTAATTGTTGGACAAAAAAGGCTCTAGACGTTGGGAGAATTGACTTTGAAGCTCTCATTAAAAGCAGTCTATTAAATCCAGTGATCCACTCAAGAAGTGACACGTGTGGGGCCCAGATCAAATAATTTCATCCCCTTTGCTCATATGGGCCCCATCCCCATATATTGGGCACCATAATTCTAAAACAGCGGTGCCAATCAGATACCAACATCAATATATATAAAAATTAATTAATAGCTGAGTGTGAATTTATTAAATTATTCGGTTATCAAATTTGAATTTTTTATTTATTTCTTTCCAAATATATTTACTGCACAATGATGAATAGTAAATGTAGGAATCAATGTGTAGCAAGCCGTGGGGTGTGGTGGAGGAGAGGTGGTGGGTTTTATTGTTGGCCGGTGACCCGCCGCCGCCGCCCACCACCTCCCATTTTGTCTACAGTATAGTCCAACAGTTCACACAGAACTACATAAATGGGATACATTTCTATGCAAAAAAATAATAATAAATTATAAGGGTTTTTTTTTTATATTTATCATAATTATAAATATTTTTTATTATTACAAAATTTATAAATATCCTTTTAAAATTACAAATACCCTTATAAATACCCCTTGCGACATCCCATTATAGGAGGTGTTTGTTAAGGTATTTCAGCAGTATTTGTACTTTTAAACAATGATAAAATATTTATAGTTACGAAAAATTTTAGAAAAATTTATTATAATTTATCCTAAAAAATAATTAAATATTATGCAATGATATATTAACCAAAAAGAATAAAGTTACATACTATTCTTGTCATAGGAATAAATACTCTGAGAAAATAATAGAAAAGGTTATAATTGATATTAATAATATAACAATAGAAAATATAATTTATTATTATATACATGTCACTAATTT
This sequence comes from Sesamum indicum, assembly GCF_000512975.1. Lineage (NCBI taxonomy): Eukaryota > Viridiplantae > Streptophyta > Magnoliopsida > Lamiales > Pedaliaceae > Sesamum > Sesamum indicum. The sequence continues at coordinate 10,844,517 of NC_026151.1, forward strand.
TATATAGTAATAATTTTCAACATTGTGGCTTATTATTTTATTGTTTATATTATTTTTTCTTGTAGTTAGAAAAGCACCAAATATCAAGATTATTAAGATTTTGGATTTGAATTCCATTAGAATATGATTTCTTTTATCTAATTTTCAACTAAAATTATACTTTTAGTCGTATGTGATAGGAAGTTAATGCTTTTACTCCTAAATATTATGAAATTTTTAAAATGATTCTAAAATTAAGAAAATTAGACACATTTGATCATCTGTTTTAGGAGATTTTCAAAATGGTCTCAAAATTGAGAAAATTAAATACATTTAGTCTCATATATAAGTTTTCGTTAAAAAATAGATGGCAATGATAGGTGTAATGTGTGTGTTCGTTTGTGCATTGCCCGTGCCCGTATCATCTATTTTTTTAATTATGAAAATTTGGACATGAAATTAAATATGTTGAGTTTTCTCAATTTTAGAACTATTTTGAATATTTCGTAAACATATGACTAAAAGCATTGGACCTTATATTCTATGAGACTAAAAGTGTAATTTTATCTAAATTTCATGTAGTTATTGTGCAATTATCATATTTTACTGGCTTACTGTTGATTATAATCCAATCTTTATGATTTATATTCATAAATATTAATATAATTGATTATACATAAATGAAAAATTGGGGTTGTGAGGTGGCCAAAAATTCAATGGATAATGCAATAATGAGCAACCTTAAGTACAATAAAAGTAAAAAAAGTGTCCCAATTAAGCCATTTCAACAATCAAATCAAATCACTTTTAGAGTATAAAGGTTATGAAAAGAATAGATAGCTTACCTTCTACCATATATATATATATATATATATATATATATATATAAATGAGGCTTTCTTGATTATTGGAATAGACTTATTTCTTTTATAATTTTGCTTTTGCCCTTTTTATCTTGTTTTTATTTAAATTATCAAAGTACATGTCAAGGCCTGTGGGGTACATGAAAGTGATTAATTATATTATTAATTTAATCTTCATGTATCAAAAATTAAGTTAGTATGTGAATAGTTTTGTGTCTAAGCATATATACGTACATATATATAGATAATGATAACAAATTACTGATGTTATTACAGCTAGTGAGTGATTCCGAAAGTAAATAGGTGACCTACAACGCGATTGACACAGATAAAGAAAATCACACTAAACTATTCAAATAGTGATGACTGTATTATTCTTTGACAGTAAATATTCTGGAGGTTGTTGTTGTTTTATAAAACTAGTCTGATGCGGTGCCTCGGCTCTAAAGACCACGAAGCCCAGTCCTTCTTCCAGTGTCTCTTCTCCTTAACAAATCGTCTTTTTAAAAATAAAGTTGTAACGTTCACATAATGGAGAAGACCTTGTACAACAGAATATTAATTGTATTCCATGCCGCATCACAAATATACAACAAAATAGAAATTATAATAATAATAAATAAATATTTACACATACATGTGACTCATATTAAAAAGAAAAATAAAAAGATAGTTAGATAAAAAGTTTTGAGGATTCAATTTTAGTATTTGGAGATGATAGCAGCGTAGTAGAGTAAATGTAAATTGGAAATTCAGAATGATTATAAAAGACAGGATCATCAATACCACGAATGCAATGAATCATGAATCTTATCCTTAAACCTTAGTCTATTCTGTTTATCATATCTACGTAATAAATAAGAAAAATACTTATCAGTATTATTACCACTACTTAGGGTGAAATTACTGCCCCTCATCAATTATAGTTTGTCATGTTTATTGCTGTCACAGGAAATTAATTCAGAAAAAGGGTAAATTACAATTATTTTTTTTAGATTTTGCTTAATTATAAATATTTCTTATTTATTTAAAAAATTATCAATACTTTCTGACGTTTGATAAAATTTTGTAATTTTTGAATGAAGATTTAAAAATGTCCACTTTGTCTTTGCCACCTTTTTTATAAAGAAAATCTAAAAATTATAAAAAAAAATCTTACCAGCTGAAATTTCATTCTTGCTCCTTTTGTGTTATGGCATTTAATAAAAAAATTAAAAAATCTTAAAAAACAAATAAATTATAATTTATAGCCCACATTTGGTTAAAAATTGACGAAAATTTAACGAAATGTGCTAGTTGTTAAAATAAAGAGAATAGTGGTAATTATCCAAATAATGAGAAGTATATATAATCATATCAAATATGAGGAGAGCTCGTCAAAGATTGCCCTTAAGAAAAAAAAGTATAATAATTATTGATTCTTACTGATGGGCACCAATGCTTGATTGGACTTCATGTACTTGTAAAAAATATGGTAAATGACTATTATTAACTACGATTAAATAAAATCAATGCAAAAAACTAGCTTTAATTTCTACCATAAAAAAGTTGTTTGTCATGGTAAGAGCCATGGACAAAACAAATCATGGCAAATGTTTTAGTCACCCTCTCACAAATCAGGGTCAACAATTGTTGTATGATCGTGGTCAATAACTATTTGTTACGGCTATTTATTATTAATCATATCACTTAACCGTAGTTAAATATTATAATTCTTATAGTGACGACATATATTTGTACACGTCGGAACTTAACCATCTTGATTAGTTTCCCCAAGTTTTGGGCATGAATTTGCTATCAGTATCCGACCAAGAAAGGTATTTGATCGAGCACGAAGAACTAGCCCAAACAACTACCAATGAATCTTGTCAAGAGTGTGATCAAGAAATATCCCTGTAAACATGGAGGGATGAAATAATTGTGCAAACAGAAAGGAGCTAGCAATTATTTAAATACAATAAAAAGAAAAAATTCGTGTTTACTGCATATTCATACACATTGTCTGTCTTTATAGATTTTAGTTCGGACAAGATTACATGTATATTATAAGCAGACAGAAGCAGGAAAAGAATCATAGTATGGAACAAGGGTCGACGTCAGTTCCTCCTCACGTACTAGTTTTTCCATTCCCTGTTCAAAGCCATGTCAATGTGATGCTAAACCTAGCTGAAATCTTCTCCATTTCTGGCTTCCAGATTACTTTTTTAATCCCGGATCACATCCAAACAGGCCCTCGTTTCGATCAAATTTCGTTGCGTTTTGCACGTTATCCTGCCTTCTACTTCCAGGCAATTTCAGATGGTTTGCCTTTGGATCATCCAAGAACAGGCGACAGGGTTAAGGAACTGTTTGACTCCATAAATGTCACAACGAAACCTCAGTTCAGAAATGTACTGAAATCCAGGGCCCTGAGTTCCAACAGCAGGGCGCCCTTGACATGCATCATTGCTGATGGAATCATGTCTTTCACTATCGATATCGCTCAGAATTTTGGGATTCCGACAGTACTTTTTCGCCCGTTTAGCGCTACTTGCTTCTGGACATTGTTCTGTGTCCCTAAGCTCATTCAGGCCGGCGAGCTTCCTCTCAAAGGTAATCTCTCATGTTTGATAAATTTGTACTACAATATATATTTACATCTAAACAGGTTTCTGTTTAATAAATCCTTTACTAAAACTTGCAGAGGATAGCGACATGGATAGATTAGTTGAAAATATTCCAGGGATGGAACGAGTTCTTAGGGTACGTGACCTACCGAGTTTTTGTCGTGTGGAGGATGCAGCGGATCCTCAACTTCAGCATGTCGTCTCGGAGACTCATCGTGCCACTGGCGCCCACAGCCTAATTCTCAACACTTTGGAAGACTTGGAAGAACCGGCATTAGCACGTATTCGTGCCAACTTCCCTAAACTTTACGTGATTGGGCCGTTGCACGGATACTTTAGGCCTCTTTGGAGTCCTAACAGCCTTAATGAACAGCATAGAAGCTGCATCGAGTGGCTGGATGATCAGCCTCTGAAGTCTGTGGTCTTTGTGAGTTTTGGCAATATGACTGTTTTGAAAAGCCAACAACTAGTGGAATTTTGGTATGGTTTGGTTAATAGTGGGAAGCCCTTCCTATGGGTCGTACCGGCTAACTTGACGGCTGGGTGCCGGATTCCAACCGAGTTAATAGAGGGAAGTGGGAAAAGTGGGAAGGTGGTGGATTGGGCTCCACAAGAGGAAGTCCTATCCCACCCTGCAACGGGTGGGTTTCTAACACATGGTGGATGGAACTCGACTCTTGAGAGTATTTATGAAGGGGTACCGATGATTTGCTGGCCGTTTTATGCTGATCAGCAAGTGAATAGTAGGCTTGTGGAGGAGGTGTGGAGAGTTGGAGTGGACATGAAAGACATTTGTGATCGAAAAACGGTCGAGAAGGCGGTGAGGGAACTGATGGAAGTTAGGAGGGAGGAGTTCTTGAAATCTTCAAAAGACATTGCAAGATTGGCAAGAAAATCAATAAGTGAAGGAGGATCATCCTATGCTAACTTGGATTGTCTGATCAAAGACATTAAACATATGAACTATGCAAACTCTACTTAAATCAGAAAGTGTTAATTAGTCATCTATTCCTAAGAACTACTTGAAATGAAGAGAGTTGGAAAAAAAATTATCGGAATAGATCTTTTGCAGCTATTGCAAAGCTATATTATTTCATTTTTAACCAATTTAAATATCCGTACAGCATAGGACAAACAAAACGCTGGTCTGAATAGAGGGGAAAGACAGATTCCTCGTCGCTTAACAAAAAGCAACACAATATATACAGTTGCATGCACATACTAATTATATTACCTCTTAATCTGATCAAAACGAGAACACGAAAACAACTTTAAAGCGACTAATTAATTCGTTCCGTTATCAAAAAAACTCGAAGCGCATAAGCAGCTTCACGGACTTGTACTGCTCTCCCTTTTGCGAGCAAAGAGGAACCGCTCGGATACCTTGTCTTAACTCCCTAACCGGCAGGCACGTTTGCCCTGCAAAGTCGTCTTTATCAGACATATCATACTCGTGTACTTCAATCCGAAGCAGGGCTAGTTCAGGAATCGTTATCGGGAACTCAAACACCTCATCCCAAGTCGGTATCCAATTATCTCCAATAGTCTTTGTTTTCTTCATCATACAATCAACTGGCACACCAACAATTCCCACCTGAGGATAGATAGAAGACCACTTAGGAAATCTACTAACTTATGTTCTTATGTCTGATTTTTTCTGCTCGTTGCACCGTCTGTCTTGAAATTCCCTAACATAGAAGCAGAAGCAGGTGGAATTACCTTTGCATAAAAATCAGGAGGAGAGTAACTGTCAAAATGTGTATGATTAAAGTCATGATACCATCCTTCACCCATATATACAGTCACCTGTTTCGTAAAAATTAAGGATGTCTGAGTAAAATGAAGAGAACAGTATATATATAGAAGGTAATGAACACAAAACCTAATTTCACCATACTCTCAAAGTAGTTCTAATTGGTATTGCAGCTTTAGGATCAAAGACCCTTCCATCATGTCCTAACAAGAACTCTGGTTTTTTAACATATCCGCAACCACCATTTGCCCTGAACATTCCTTGCATCATCCAAAGTTCTCGTCCATAACCCTATCGAGAAAATGGTAAAAGTTTGTTATCAACGTCCACAAGTTTACTATGTACACAAGCTCAAACGTGTACAACGTTTGTACCTCTAGCGAAAATGTGGAGGAAAACACAAAGACCATATATACTTGCAGAAATCATATACATGTCACACTGTTTTTTCATCAAATTTTGGGTGAATTTTCACTGACCGTCGTGAAATTACGGTATTGTGTGCTTACTTGCATATTGAACGCGACCAGTTGTGCTCCATGCATCCATGCGGTTAGGGGATCGAAGTTGGATGAATCGACACGTGTGCCTTTTGGGTAGATTCTCAGCAAGTTCTTATGTGTAAACCTGAAGCAAATTAACAAGGATGAGAAATGTTTGACTAGATTATCTAAAAAAAACTTGAGTTTTGTATGAATATTTGCTTGGATTGGTGAGAGTCGCAGTAGTGCTTAGGAGTATTTCTTACATCTGAAGCTTATATGTAGGAATTTCCATGCTCTCTCTGCCATTCATTAAAACCTATATGTTGCATCTCCTACATTTTTCTTGTCGCAAGAAAGCAAAGAGATAACCAACACTCCTACATCAGGGTATATTACAAAAAGTCCTTCAATTTTCGTCCCATAACTTAGGTTCTGTACATTTTTAGTCTCGTTCTTACTTTAAGCCTGCTACCGATTTTTATAAGGAAATTGATCATGCTCTCCAGACTTAATAATAAGAAAAAAAAAGCAACTTTAATTAGTACCTGACAATTTCAAAGGCATGTGTCGTGACGCCCTTCTCTATCTGTTGCTCACTCAAGCTGAGTCGTCTGACTTTATCAGGATCCACCTTCACCCGGTCGCCCACTGCCCCCTTCCCCTTCCCAGCATGAATGGCGATCAAACGCCTATACTCTGCTGCCACATCTTCACCGCATTCATATTCTGCTTCCTCCCCATCTTCATCAAATTCCTACAAACCAAAATTCCAACTCTGAAAATTTCGTCCTAAAATCGACAAATTGGAAAAGGTAAAGGATCATTCTAGACCCTAATAAGTTACGGGACTAAAACCACACACCTTATCTTCACCGGTGCTTTTGTACTCTTCCGGCGGCTTGGTAGATATCATAATCCTTCTCTTAAGAGATTCGGGGGACGGGAACTCACTCAAGCACTCATCACCAGGTGTAAACAGCATCTCTCCAAATGTTTCAGTTATCATCTTCAGACAGACATGCATGATCAGAATTAATCCACATACAATTGTACCTGTAACTATTGAGAGTAGGTGGCTGCTGATCATGAAACCTTGTATGATTAATTAATGAATTACCTCGGCAGCTAAAGCCTGAAGTTCAGGAGTTAGATGGTCTTCAAGTGTTATTACAACTGGATATTCTGATGCAACAAAAGCATGTTCCTTAATGGATGTCAAACATTTGAGGAATTCCACGGGAGCTGTTAGCGTCCTGCATGCATGCATGCACGCAAATTATATATCTAAGAAACATAAATCTCAAAGAATTATATAAACCCTAGGGGTTGACCATGATGACCAGACAAGTCACATTTTCTTCAACTTTTCGTTCATTAGTAGTCATGGTTAATTCTGTGGACAGTTTTCGGAGAAAGACTAATCAGGAAAAATTGCAATTTTAGTCCCTTAAGTATGATCAGGTGGCAATTTGAATCCTGTATGAATTCATTTCGGCAATTTGGTCACATAATTTTAAGAATTTCACACTTTTGAAGGCAAAAATAGCTAGAAAAGTGCACGTAACCAGCTAATTAATGTGTGTGAACTCCAGTCAATTTAGGGAATATAGGATATTATTTTTCTCAATTTGTGAATTTTTTAAAATTACAAGATAAAATTGTCAAAATGAGTTCGTGTGTAACTCAATTGTCATCTCCATACCTAGAGGACTAAAACTACAACTTCCCCAACTAATTATATAAAAATTACAATAGTAGTTGCAACATGATTGGTTGGATTGATCAAATTTAATTCGGGGGTGGTTTAAATTAATGTCTAAACTTGAAGAGATGTTTTGTAATTATCCGTAATATAAAGCAAAAGCAATTGGAACATAAAAATTAATTGAAACATACCTGCCATGCAGAACACTAATATTGTCTTTGGTGGAATTTGGCCATATATCCAATTCAATAACTCTCACGCCATTTTTTAGTGAATTTATTATAGGAACGTCACTACAATCACTACTTAATTGATTCCCAGTTAGATACGAATTGTGGCCAGTGTATATGAAGTAATGAGACAACGGAGCATTCATATCATGGTGAACCTGAAAATATTTCAAATTAATCATAATTAGAATACTTATAAATTATCGACCATATGCAGTCATGATCACATCAATAGTAGAAAATATCGTATGAACAACTATCTAATTCATGAAGTACTCGTTTTTACCAATAAATGTTAGCCAACTTAATACCACAAAGGCATAAAACTGAGGTTTATTATTATTATTATTATGAATCAAACTAATCACATTATAAGTGTATGGAACAAATATATTACACTTATTGTATATTTGGTTCATGTCTGTTCAAACCCGTCAGAACAAGAATTTTCCCGATTGATATGTACACATGATTAAAAATGAAAATTAAAGGGAGAGGTAAAGTTACTCCAAGTTTTGGATTAAGAGGCGGATTGGCATCCCCAAACAAGTACTTAAAAAAAGCCTCCAAATTCAGCCCCCGCTTATGGAATATATTGAGATGCTGAAGGCTGTCGAGCACCTCCTGCGCATCCTCGACCGTCGCCTTTTCCTCCCCCTGCACTTCCACCATGAACTGCCGGAGATGGTCCACGCTCATCGTCCCGCTCTCCGAATAATCATTGAAGATTGCCTTCACGTCCGCCGGAGGAGATTGCCTTCCGCCGGAGGCTCCGCCGCTGCCATCTTAAACCGTCGCCGGAAGCAGAAACACACCCTGTATGTCTGTTTCGACATCCAGGTCGGCGTTGATCAGTGCGGGATTAATATGCGCCTTTGATTTTGGCTGGAAGCATTAATGAAGGGGGAGGGAAATAATCAACAGAATTGACGGAAACAGGGTAATGCATTGATTGTGGGTAGAGTGGAAGTCGGGAGACCGCGGATTAATTTGCCACGGATCTCGACGCTGTCGCAGGTGTTTTTGCTCTTCTACGTACGTACCGTCGCGAAATGCTCCGCCGGAAGTAATATATTGCTGCTTCTGCCCGGGATTATAGTCTCGTTTTTTCGGTTAGCCAGTCAATAATTCAATAATTTCTCAAATTAATACCAATAAATATTTTATTTTCTACTTTAATAAATTAATAGAGAGTTATTCTGCCACCTCATCAGCCCTCGATTAAGAACCTGAGACAGTCACATAGCTTCATTCCCATAAACAACGTCAAATTATGTAGCTTGTGATTCGATCAATGTCCCAATTTGTAATGTATTATCAGCTCTAACTTAGTAAATTTCACTATTTTGTCCTGAAATTGCATCTCATATGGGAGGAGCTTATTGAGACTTATAAATCGTTTAAGTTTTTCGTCTAATCATAAACTGATTCGGTCAAAAGGAAGTCTTGAAATTGGGATCGTTGAATTGTAATGTTAGATAATAATTTTTATGGCAATTTAATTATTACTTAATATTATTAAGTTCGAATATAATTGTTAAGTTTCAGTACTTTTTATAATACGATGAAAAGGCAAAGTGTAGCATGCACACCATTAATGGCTAGTATTTAATAATGAGTTTGTATATATGGCAATATTTAATTTATTTATCGATTAATATTTTTATTTTATAAAAGTATAAAATTGATGAAATAACATCATACATAGGTAAATATATAATCGACAGTAGACTTTTCATGCCTACAATAGATTTCACCAATTAAATTTTGACCACTTCCTTGCAATTACATTTGCCCCATATTTTAGCAACATTAGCAAATATTTAAGATAATTTGCAGAAGAACACTCTCAGAAAAAATTATAGGAAAAATTACATCGTCTTTCCATAAAATTTAGTGTAATTATACGTAAATTTTATAATTTAAAAAATTACATGTTTCAGCCTAACAAGTAACAAGTAGATTTCTCCTCTATTACATTAAAATTTACCGAACTTGTTGATGCTAGGAAAAAAAATGAATGAAAATTAAATTTACCTATGATTGACTTATTACATATTTATTGTAAGTTAAATAAAATTTTTTCTGATTAAACTATCTTTATACATCTTCATATGCTAATGCATGTGAGGAGGTATATTTTCACTTTTATAAGGATAGTTTGATTAAAAAAATTTATTTGACTTACAATAAATATATAATAAATCAATCAGGGCTAATATGAATTTTAAAAAAAATTGCTATTATATATCATCAAATTTGATGAATTTTGATTAACATAAAAAAATATATTTATTAAATAAAAAAAATATCAAGAATATAACATATATTTTTTAAATTAAAATAAATCATATAATTACACTAAATTTTAAAGATGTCGGGTAATTATCCCAAAATCATAGCATCATTTGAAAAATGTGCTCCGTCTTTTGAGCCCGTAACATTGGAAATGGGCCAAATGGCACTTTCTCCACACTGTTTATAGGAAAAATGCATAAACTTCAACTTGGATGGATTACGCTTTATCATCTAAACTACACAATATTACACTTTGCCCCTTCAAATTATAAAATATACATTGTAGCCCCTCCAACCAAGAAAATATGATCATTTTGTCCAATTTACCTGCTTCAAAAAGTAATTTGGGGAATTAACTTTCTGCACGCTGATCTTTGGCTATCCACCCTTAGGTGGTCCGTTAACTCATCCATCGTTATCATGGTACTATATTTTATTAATTTTTTAAAATAGATACAGTGGTTGAACTTATCCAAAAATAATTATTAAATGTCCCTTTAAAAAGAACAATTATAATTCAAATTAGATTTAACTGGATCTAAACTAATTATGTGGAAAGTACAATATAATTACTATGTGATCAGTATATAATTCAGATAAAGTGATTAATTACATAATAAGTGTATCACACTTTGTTGTTACATTTTGCTGTTGCACAATAGTTTGACTCTGAACCGTATATCATATTCCATTTTGTTTGCATTGTTCCTTACATACTGCAGCAATTACTGTACAAGAATCTAGGCATGCAAAACTAACATTAACCAAAAATGGACTCAGAAAGCAAAACATATCTGTATCCAACAGATGGAGTGGAGGACCACAATTAGGACAACGGAAGATGCAGTTTCATTCAAACTGAAACCTCATAAGAAGCCTCACAGACTTAAACTTCTGACCCTTTTTATTGTACAACGGCACTGCCCGTATCCCAGGTCTCAATTCCGACACAGGCAAACATGTCTGCCCTCCAAAATCATCCTTTTCTGATCTATTGTGTTCCCTTACTTCAATCCGTAGCAAAGCCAGCTCCGGAACCGTTAATGGGAATGCGAAATCTTCGTCCCAATACGGAGTCCAGTCGTCTTCTATCACCCTTGTTTTCTTCTTAGCAGCATCAGCTGGTACGCCGACTATATATATCTGCAGCCACGAATCATAGGAAGTTATCTACATACGGTCCGTTTATATAATTTCTTCAAGGACAGGGAAAGTGCGATCATTTTAATTTTTCCATCCTCAACAAAAGGTGTCACCTTCTAAATATTTACTACAAACAATTAAGACATTTCTTACAAACCTTTGTATAGAAGTCCGGTGGTGAATATGCGTCAAAGTGTGTATGGCTGAAATCCAAACGCCATCCGTCTCCCATGAACACAGTTACCTATAAAAGCAGAACGATCAATCGATTATGGAAACTGTGTCATCGGATGAATCAAATAGGGTGTGCAAGCTGTTTTAGTACTCACCTTCAATGTTTTCTTGACAGGCAATGTTAACTTGGGATCAAAAACCTCATTGTCTGGACCTCCCATCATAAGCAAATCAGGTTTCTTCACATAACCACATCCTCCATTGGATCTAAACAGTCCATGCATCATCCAAAGCGATTTTCCATACCCCTGTTTGATCAAAATAAGTTTGAAACACAGGCGTTTAGCACAAAACGACACATCGTGTGATGCCAATGTGAACAAGCGTCAATTGTTGTTAGGATCAGCTATGCAGTTGAGGCAGCACGAGGTTACAAAATTAACCTGCATATTAAAGGCCACCATCTGCGCTCCATGCATCCAACCTCCAGTCGGCTTAAAATTCGATGACGTTACCCGTGTACTCTTAGGAAATACCCTAAGAATACTCTTCTGAGTGAACCTACAAAATAAAAGTTTAGGAACAATCATTATTGTGCAGCTAGAGCTGATCAAAGGGTTCCGGATGGACTGAATGCAATAACCCCTGTTCTGTTCAACAATTACATGCTCTAAATATAATCAAACTCAACAAAATATATAGTACAAAACACCAACGATATGTACCTTATGACGTCTGTTGCATACAGTGTTGCAGCCTTTTCAAGCCGCTGTTCACTCAAACTAAGCCGATTAACTTTATCCGCTCCGTTTCTTAGTGCATGTCTCAAGCCATTTTTTGCATTCCCGGCCCGAATGGCTATGAGACGCTTATACTCTGGTGCGGCCAGAGTGCCTGACTTTTGTCGAGAAGCATCACAATCTTCATCGTCCTGATCACTACCAATCTGATTTACCTTGTCGTCAGCCTCTGCTTCAGCAATAGGATCCGATGTCTCCCTCAGTAATTGTTCGTCCTCAGATGAATCCTTAGTTTCTCCGTCCTTGTTACAGCTTGAGGCAAGGTACTCTTTCGGAGGTTTAGTTGAGAGTATAATCTTATGCTTCAAGGCTTCGGGCGAAGGGAATTCCTCCAGGCCTTCTGACTCAGGGTAATACAGCATATCTCCAAATACTTGTGTAACCATCTACAGAAAAATGAAATTCCGGACCCATATCAACAACCAAATAGGTGGAAAATATGCAGATGAATTAATGAAAAACTACCAGAATATATTTAAAGGTTAAACAAAACTCAATTACTCACCCCTGCAACTTTGGCCTGAAGTTGTGGAGTGAGGTGATCCTCCAAAGTAATGATGACGGGGTAGGGAGATTTGACGAACGCGTGATCTCTGATGGACGTCAAGCATTTCATGAGCGGTATCGGCGCAGTCAGCGTCCTGCAAATTACGACAACCTTACATTTCTTGAACAATACAAGTTCAGATGAATGCATAGGATCTATGATGTCTTTTCTTGACTTGTAGCAGTTAAAGAGTATTGCAAAGAAGATGGTTATGAATAAACGACAACGTGATCAAATTCTTGAAAGTTTGTGATCATTACCTTCCATGAAGAACATGAACATTGTCTTTTGCAGAATTAGGCCATAAATCAAGCTCTATGCCCCTAACACCATTTTCCAGAGCTCTAATGATGGGAATTTCACTGCAGTCACTGCTCAGTTGATTTCCAGTTAAGTAGGAATTATGTCCTGTGTATATGAAATAATGTTGCAATGGAGCAGTCATGTCATGATGGACCTGCAATTATTACACAATTTGTCAAGTAAAGTTTAAATCAATCTCCATCTATAATGTCTGAATTATTTCTCAGCAGATTTTGGTCTGTGTCTACTTGTTATGCTGCCCATCCATATGCTTGAGCAACTGATAACCAAATGCATGATGATATTTCTGATTTTTTACATTTTTTGAGAAATGTGTAGTTTATGAAATTGTTTACTTCTCTATTGAAATATATGAAATTATACTTTTAATCGTAGGATAAAGAAGTCAATATTTTTTTGTTACTTTTAAAATGGTCCCAAAATTGAAAAAAGTTGGCACATTTACTCTTATACTATACGAAAATTTTAAAATGGTTTCAAAATTGAAAATTTTTGACACATTTAGAACTAATGTATGTTCAAATTTTCATAAAAAATAGTGTGAGCAACAAAGCTAAACATGCACATTGCACGTGTTCTTACTCTCTAGTTTATGATAAAAACTTAGACATGAAGCAAATATGTTGAATTCTCTTAATTTTTAAAGCATTTTGAAAGTATTTTGAAAATTTTAAAAAGTAAAAGGTTAAATATGTTAAATTTTTCTAATTTTAAAATTATTTTAAAAATTTGTAAAAAAATAGAAACATTCAACATCCTATCCCATTAAACTGGAACTGTAATTTTAGTGCTGAAATACTACAAAAGAAAATGAAGGTGGTTGTAATATGGTTGTAATATCCGTAGCAAAGACACGGCGAAACTTTGGGGCGAAGCTTTCGAGGCAAATTTATTTGTCAGGAGAAGTCGTCGCAAATTTAATTTCTATATCTGTGTGTGGAGATTAATTAAATATATGTATAAGAAAGAACTTTTATTTTCTCTAATTAAATTTAAATAAGGGGTCATAAAAGGCATCTAAATAAATGAAAAACTAATTTATAATAGGAAATAAATATTTTGGAATGAGCAAAAGTAGAAAATAGAGAAATATATGAAGAAACGTACCTGAGGATTAATAGGGCCATTGAGATCATCTTGGAAGAGGAAGTAGAAGAAGTCGTCAAGAGTGAGGCCTCGGCGCCTGCTCGTTTGGTGGCGGCGCTGGAAGACCTTTTGCATGATCGCCTCCGCGTCGGCGGCGGAGCAGCCTTCCTCCTCCCGCTGGTACTCCACCAAGAACTTGAGCAACTGATCCGCCGTCATGTGGTCCGCCCCCTCCGCATACCGCCGGAACGCCTCCCCGACCTCCGGCGGCGGCTGCCACTCGCTGATTTTGAACTTCCGGTTGAAGCATCCAAACATTCTGTAATAATTGTAACTCCCCATTACACTTCGGAGTGTGATATGTCTCTCTCTCTAGATCTCTCTCTCTCTCTTCAACATAACACGCTGATGACTTTGTTCAGATTCATACACACACATATATATATATATATATAGTCATACGCGTTGGCTATGCGTTGTGGATGTTGGAGTGGTTATTTCTTGGAAGCATTAATGTTGTTATAGTGTAAGTACTTTGATGAATCCAATGAATTGTTTATATGAGAAGGGATCAAAATCTCAAAAATGATATAAAATATTAGGTAAATTTGTTTGTTCTAAAATTTATTATAATTATAAATAAATTTTTTTATTTTTTTAAAAATTATAAATACCTCTCGAAATTATTGATTGTCTAACAGAAGTCTTCTTTTGTATTAATGCAAAATAAATAAAAATAAGTCAAGACGCAGCAAATTGTAATATTTTATGGAAATAAAAACAGATAAAAATTCATGATTGTTTTTTAATTATTCTTTGGGGAGTTGGATGAAAGAAAAATAAATAAATAAAGAGTATTTGAAGTTCGAATAGTTAGGTTGTTAATTAATAAATATAAGATATGCTTTTAATCCTATTAATTATTTTGAAACGCGGGTGGGGATCTATGACTTTGCCCTTGTTGTATTATTAATTCCTAGATTAGCACGTCTTCATTCACGTCCTCTTTTTTCTTTTTCTTTTTTTCTCCTTATTGGGGATGATTTTTTTTTTTTCTTTTTAAGGCTAAGATTAAGATTTTATGAACAAGTTCAAGATTATAAAATAAATAAAAACCATAAAATTAGGTGCATTGCACAAATATTTACGTACAAATAAATTTTTTATCATACAAGTTGTAATAATGGATTTTTTTTACACCTCCAAATAACATGAGAAAATTAGCGTATGCTATTTAAAAAATTCTAACTCAACAATTATAGCAGTATGTATTCATGTACGTACATACGCCCCAAGTACAATGTTAAAGTGTAAAACACATATGAAAATACACTAGTCAAATTGAATAATATAAATTATATATCATATTCGCTGATAATTATAATAATTTTTTTTTAAGGTGAACAAGGATTAAGACCGAGTATATTTTTTTTGGTATTATACCAAAAACATTAAATAATGAATTGTAATAACTTTTGATTCAATCAATGCATCAATATAATTATAAATAAATTACGATAATTCATATAAAATAAGACAAAAACTCATGCAAAATGAAACAAATACTCATAGATACGTTGAGACTCAAAATCCATTATTTCAAATTTGTATATGGATCCTCAACCTTAGTCTCAACCATGCTTAGATTAAAACGTCATTGGTATTGATGTAATAATTATTTACCAACCTGTAACTTTTAATCATTTTTCCGGACAAGAAAACACTAATTTTCTAACATTAATTACTTCACCACCTAAGTTGGACGCGTAGAACTCATCTTCCAGGAAATTATTTGTGTGAATTATATATGTTTGAATCCATTAATAATATTTAAATAGTATTATATTTGTCATTTAATTCGTTATTCTTTATAAATATTTTTCATATGATTAACTTAGATTTAAGAGTAAATTATAACATACTCTCCTAAATTTTATCATAATTATAAATAAATCTCGTTATTTAAAAATTTATAAATATCCCTGAAATTGACGATCGTCTAACAAATATTCCCTCGTAACAATCCATTATATTTATTAGATCACGACCATTAATTAATACAAAAATATTTGCAACAAGATAATATTTATAATTATGACAAATCTCATAATAGCCGGTCGTAATCTGCCTATTATTTAATATCTTCAACTCCTGCTTTCTAAACTCCCACTACGTAAAATTCCCATATTTAAAACCAATGTGAACATGGATTTTCCATGTGAAGATTGAAGAATAATTTTGCAACAATGTGATGAATTATTAACGAATACTCCCAAATCTGATTGGGATTTGTTATGCTTTCATGCTTTTTAATTACTATTATCTTTATTTAGGAATATTCTTTTATATCAATTTCCCCATGCTTTTTTTTTTTTTAACAATTAGGAACCATATTCTTTATTATTACGATTAAGAAATAAAAGAAAAGTTAGTGGAATTTCTTTTTAAGCCAATATAGCAAATTTAATTATGGACCACATGTACGTATTTAAACAATGTGCATAATCTTTTCACATGTCTTTTGAAATAAATAATTTATAAATAAATTGTCATCTACTTCAATTATAATCTTATAATTATGTGATATAATCCAAACTGTTAAAATTAAGGAATAATTATACCTTTTTGTACTGAAATTTGGTATAATCATACGTAAATCTCCTGTAATTTGAAAAATTATATCTAGTATCCCTGGTATTTGCTTTTGTCTAACAAATAAGTCTCTCTATTAGTAAAACTCACCGAATTTGTTGATATATAAAAAAATAGATGAATATTGATATTTATCCTCGATTGACTTATTGCACGTCAAATACTTTTTTTCTGACTAAACTATATTTTATAATAGTGAAGATATATCTTCTCATATGTATTAACTAACGTGTGAAAATGTGTAAGGATAATTTAATCAGAAAATAATTTATTTTGCCTACAATAAATCACAATAAGTCAATCGATGGTAGAAATGAATTTTAATTTATATTTTTTTTTGTTAATATCAGTAAATTTGATGAATTTTGAGTAACATGGAAACTTATTTGTTAGATGTATAGAAACAAACCTCATGAATAATAGATATAATTTTTCAAATTGTAAGAAATCTACGTACAATTACAACAAATGTCATAAGGGAGTGTAATTATACCTTAAATTAATTAAACAAAAGCGGGAAATGCATCTAGTTGATTAATTAGTTATACCGATAACCTTTTAATTTTATAAATTTTAAAATTAATGTATTTGATTAATTTTAACAATCATTCAATATATCTGTTCCTATTCTATTTAATCAAATCATATAACAAAAATTTGAATTATATATGCACATTGACTGAGCATTTACCGCTAGTCCAAATATTTCATTAGACTTATGCATATTTATTTTCACTTAATATAAATAATTTATTATAATAAATATTTATTTAATTTAATATAAATCTATTGATCAAATTAATCTACTTATCAATTGATTGATGCTGACATACATTATATAATCACATTTTCAGCATTAAAACAAAAGAAAAAGAAAATGAAACGTACAAGAATCAAAAGAACTAAACCAAATTTTTATTTATATGAAAAAGAAGAAAGAATGGTCCGTGACTATGAGATTATAGATTCAAACTCTACCCATACATAGAATTTTATTTTATTTTAATAATAGTGATCATTCTATTTTAATAGTAAGTGTTGATTAGTTATAATGATTTAATATTAACGATTAGTATATAATTATTATAATTATTGATAATTATTACACACAAATATTTGATATTGATATTAGTAATTGATTTATGGGTAATATATGTTTTGCCCATCTGAACTATTCGTCATGTAGCATTTACCCGATTAACCTAACAAATGTAACATTTATCCTCTCGATTTGACAAAAATGCCTCCCATGCCTTGAACAATTATATTATTTTTAATATATTTTAGTATTTTATATATTAAATCATCACTAAATTATTTTTAATTATTTTTTTAATAAGTGGAGAATTTAAATTAAAAGCGAAAGCGGAATATATATTGTAGATACACAATATAATATAACCAACAACTCATATATGCTTCTTAAAAAATATTGTGTATATATATATATATATGCTTTAAAATATTTTATCATAATTTTTTAAAAAATATGTTAAAAAAACTGATATGTAATTATTCATTTTTATGTAAAAGAATAAATAGTGAATAATTTAATTTTATTACTAAATTAAGAAAATATTTTTATGAATTTTTTTGTGTATTTATTATACTCATATATTAGTTAATTTTTGAGTCTGTAAAAAAAAGTTTGAACTATTTAATTCACTAAATATATAGATTTTTTTTTCAATTAAAAAAATTTATTAAATATTAATATACAAAATACTAAAAGAAGTTTTTTGAACTAAATATATATATATATATATTATATAAGGACAATATTATTTAAAAATTTAATTGTAGAGAATAAGTGTTATATTTATTAATTTAGAGGATACGTAAAATAATTTCATGGGCAAAATGTATTTTACCCTTGATTTATTAAAATATAAAAATTTGTCGTTTTTATTTCAAAATAAAATAAATAAATAAAAAATGGCGAATTTATTTAATATGGAAACTTCTCTCCCATCGTCTGGACACGTAGTAGATTCATCGTATCAAAACATCCCAACACTCTGATTTCTACTCTTCCACTTCTCCTCTCTTTTACTGTTTCGCAATTTAATCCAACAGCGCCGATCACAATTCTGCCTGTGAGATGGCCAACACTAGAAGATTGCTTCCAATTGTGCTTTTGTGGGTTCTCGTTCTATTCGGAACCCTTGCTCTGATTTTGGTACCGTTTTCTCCCTCCCTTCTTTTTTCGGCTGATTTTGATTTTCCCCACTCCAGATTGTGCGTGGATTACTTTGTAAGACGCACTCATTTTATCGTTGTGAATTTGGAAATTTACATAAGTTTTGGATTTCAGAATCGGTTGAGCGACGCTGGGGTTCCATCCGAGCAAAACGCGATTGGGGATGGGAAGGTGGACAATAAGTTCTGGATCTTTCAACTGAAAATTGATAATTTTAAGTTCGCGTGAATTGTTATCTGTATCTTAGTTTCGTTGATTTATCTGTTGGGTGTTTTTTGTTGAATTTTTCTTAGGTGGGCACTTTGGCCGATGTAGATCAAGTAACGCATAAAGTTTACTTTGATATTGAAATTAACGGGAAACGCATAGGTATATCTTGTTGCAAATCTTTTTTTGCCAGTATGCTGTCATTAGCACGCATGGACCATGTTTTGGTTGAATACTTCTAGCATTTTACTCTCTTCTGATTTTAGTTTTTAGCTTTATTCTAGTATATTGTGTGCCTAGATGCGGCTTGCTGATTGCATATGTGCATGTTACATATTTGGACTGTGTTCTTCTAGCCAGTGCTTGTGCATGACAACTATTAATGCCATTGAGTGGCGTTAACTAGAACAGTTCTCGCCATTGCAATTGGCAGCCATGATCTGTATACCTGACCACTGCTAAAGCATGATTCAGCGACTGCTAGAATGTGATTCCAGATTCCTGCACTACAGAGTAGTAGTAGAGTGCTGGTCTCACTCTGAAATGGTTTGAAGTCAACTAAATACCGGAGCGCTTGAATAACATATTCCCCTCACCAGCAGTTGATACTCTAAGCTGCTGTCACATTGAAATTGTTAGATGTGATCCAAATGCCTAAATGCACTCTTGATAGCATGTTTGCCTACAAACTGCAGTTGATATTCTAAGTTGCTGATTGTCGTAGGGAAGTTATGAAGAGTTTCAAATGATATGTATGAATTAATGGACAAATAACAGTAAACCGAGCAATAATCTTATCAGATCATTGTGGCTACTGCTATTTTATATGGGAAGAAGCATAACCATACAACTTATGACATTTTCAGGTCGCATTGTGATGGGCCTCTTTGGAAAAACAGTACCTAGAACAGCAGGTAGCTTATCAAGTGAACCAAATTGAACAATTTGCTTCTATTTATTGTGCTTGTTTTTGCAAATGGACTTGTGCTTAACTTTTTCATTTTTGGTTGCAGAAAATTTTCGCGCTCTTTGCACGGGTAGCCGAGTAACATTTTCTCCCTTTTAGTGCTTTACTTCTGTTTTACAGCTAATGACATCAAGTAAGTTTGTTAAACATGTTCTGCAGTTTGGATATGGAATTTACACTAAAGTATTTGTGCATCTTGTTAGGTACAGTTTGCAGTCATGCAGTACTATCAGTATTTGAACGTGTCTTTGGATTAAACATATCAAAATCCGCGAAACTATTTGACTTCAAAAATTTGTGCTTCACATAATTTTACACATGCCCAAGTTAAAAAAGAATTGAAGATCATTTTGTATGCGACTTTAGAGTAGTACAATACGATCACCGAATATTAGTGAAGCACATGAAGTACTAGATGCTGAAGCAGAAGTTGATATTTTTGCAATTTGACTGTTGAGAACCTGATATGTGTGGTCTGAGCAAATGATAGTCACAATCAACCGTGACATACTTGTTTACAGATGGAGATTGGCATTTAAAAATGTTTAACAAATTCGTTCATTCTTGGACCTTTTCTTTATTTTTGCCAGAGCAGTTCTAAGATGGGATTCAGTCAGTCATGCACCCATCCGTTCTGTCCCTACTGTTAGTCTAGGTTTTTGCATAACGATAAGAGGAGCTGGGAAGCTTGTATGTCCTAATCCCCAGTGTACTTTCTTTTATCTCAGGTGAGAAAGGAATTGGAAAAAGTGGGAAGCCCCTTCATTTCAAAGGGAGTCAATTCCACCGCATCATACCAAGCTTTATGATCCAGGGAGGCGACTTCACCCGTGGTGATGGACGTGGTGGGGAATCAATATTTGGCGATAGATTTCCAGACGAGAACTTCAAGTTAAAGCACACTGGTCCCGGTGAGTATTTTCTGTAAGACATTTGCAGTGGCTCATTAATCGATAATCTGCCATGCATCCATTGTCGGAGTGAAACAAAACACAAGCTGAGCAATCTGGTAACCTTGTTCACCTTATTGTTGAAATACATATTTTCTCCTTACAGGAGTTCTCTCAATGGCAAATTCTGGACCGGATAGTAATGGATCTCAGTTTTTTATTACAACAGTGACCACAAGCTGGTAAGTAGACCTTATTTAAAACTTATATGAAAAAACCTGTGTGCGAACTGGATGAACACATAGACTGGTAATGGAGTTACATCTGACGCAACCTGTTATGCTCTACCATTTGTCTTTTCAATACCTGTTGCTCTTTATGCTATTTGTAGCTCGAGATCAGTAAGAGCTTTGTTATGTGTAATTTCCAAAGAACCTTGCTCTTGTTACATTTTTATGTCATGCTTTAAAGGTTGGATGGACGTCATGTTGTGTTCGGAAAGGTGCTCTCCGGTATGGATGTGGTGCGCAAGATCGAAGCAGAAGGAAAGCAGAGTGGTTCACCCAAAAGCACGGTTATTATTTCAGATAGCGGTGAATTGTCTCTGTAATCCTCATATTTGCTCTATGGACGTGTATGCTTCTGCATCCCCTTTCTCTCTATATATATTTAGGTAGTCCTTTAGGTCAGACAGGCAACTTCAGTAGTCAGTTGTTATGTTGCCTGTTTTTAGCTGGTAGGGGACATGTACAATTATACACTTGAAAAGCAAATTCACTCAAGTCATACCCTTCCATTGCTTGTGAACTATGATCCAGTATTTACTGAAATCTTACTGCGATTCAAATTTTCCTCAACATATTACAGGCCTTTGGGCAAAAGGATCAAGTGAATTATCACACATGCAGGCCGAGTCTGATCGCATTAAATATTTTATATACTGCCCACTGACCATCTGGTAAACCGAATGCTATTTTGCTTCCTTCCAAGCCCCACTAGAAAGAGAGTAAAAGTGCCTCCTTCTTACTATCTATCCAAAGCATATTCTCAATCGGCGAAGTCGCGCTGTGTTGAAAGTGGTAGACTGGCAACACAGCGGTAGACCTGCGCTTTTATCCAGTGAAGCACGAGAGCCCCCCTTCTCAGGCATTCAATCACGTAACATGTATATAATAAGATTTGTCAAATAGAACAGTCGTTTGAAATAGGGAACAAGGGCTGTTATTAATGCGTTTGGTAACTAAGAAAAGTGTACATGCAACTGTGTTAAATGTTTTTCTCACTTTTTAGCTTTAAAGAAATACTTTATACACATACTGTGTATATACATATTAGACAGTTTCTTTTCAGGTGAATATTTGTCACAGGAAAAACAAAATTGAGATAATGGCAAATAGAAAAGATGAATGATTAAAAATGAGTTGATCTTTATTTGGAAGATGCAAAACAGGAGCTGATATATACTAGCGATTTAGCACGAACATCGTATTCCAAATAACAAACATCGAAACAGGAAAGCGATGACAGAGTAACTGAACTTCACTTGCGAATTTCAATCACGTTCTTTCATCACTTCTTCCGCGAGGAGTTGCTCTTGGCGTCGCCGGAGGAGCCGTTCCGCTGCTGAACAACGTTGGAAAAATTAGACGACAGATCCGAGTAAAGCGAAACGACCTTGGAGATATTCCCATTGAGTTCCTGAATCAAGGTCACGTTCTTCACCAGATTGTCGTGGACTTTCGACTGGTGGTTCTCGTTCACCTGCTGAATCAGGGCTCTGTTCCGGTCCAGCACCGATTGGACTTGGCGGAAATTTTGGGTGAAGGCGGCCCAAACCGCCGGATCTCCGTCGTTTGAGTCGCAGTCAATTTCGTCGCCTTCACCAAAGAGAGGGCTATGGGGGTTGAGATTGGCGGTGGTGAGAGAGGTGGATCTGGGGGAGGTGTAACGGTGGCTGGAGGTGTTATCACCCATGCTTGAATCAACGGTGGCGGTGGCTGAAGAGGAAGCCGGCGATTGCATTAAATAGAGGAGATATCGAGATGGTTTCCCTCGTATTCAGTAAGTGGGGATTTGCTTATCTTGCAGCAGAACAGATCAGGCAGATGAGTCACTTAGGGACGACCTTACCTCTGCCCACGCGATTTCTTAGAGCGTGATTCTAACTCACAGGTACACTTTCATTTTTTTGAAAATACAAACACTAAACTTTATATTCAAAATCTGAGTAATATTTTTGAATTAAAAATAAATAACATTGATTTTTGTAATTTTAAAAATTAAATGGAATATTATATGCCATTCTTTTAACATTTATGTCTTTTTAATTAATTTTTTTTAAGGAGGATCAATATTGATTCCCTAAATTTATAAGTTTACTCAAATATACTCCTAATTAATATTTAAATTCTAAAGAAAATGACCTCTGAAGACTCTCATAAAGATTTTTCAATTGAAATTAATTAAGTATTCGGTCAATTTATAAGTCATCTGTACTCCCAATTATTTAATTACCGCCCAAAATGTAGTCAACTATTCGCATGTATATGTATAATACGAATTCCCATTCAAAATTTATAGGGTTAGGTTCAACTTAAATATTTTTTAAAAATATAAAATTATATTTTTTTTAGAAAAAAAATTAAAATTATACTTATCCCTAAAAATTCTCCCTTTACAACTAAATTCTTCTATTAGAGTTTGGATGAAAATACTGGCATCAGTAAAATGTTACGTAAAATATTATAATAAATTATTGTTCATGAAATATATTTATTAGATAGAAAGTAGCTGTTGATGAATACAAAAGGTAGTCATCTTTTGGTACTTTTCTTACTTTCGATATATGGGATAAAAATTAGCATTAGTGTTGTATCTATTTTCTGAAAGTATCTTGTTCATATACTTCATCTGTGCTTCAAAAAATAGATTCAGCATATTTCACACCTGACCTCATTTATGTAAAGTAAAAAAGATACAAAAATGACTAACTTTTTAATTCATAACTCAAATGCTATAATTCATGAATAACATTCTATTATAATTACACTATTTTGGCTTTATATATATTATATTTACCCCTTTTATAAGTATAAAAATATTAATAGGGGAATGTAAAATGAGAAATAAAATTTGAAACTTCATATAGTATTTTTCGTCCAAATCCTAATGAGAGGGGTTAGTTGTAAACAGAGATTTTTTAAGGGAGTGTAAGTATAATTTCAAAATTTTCTAGGAAAAAAGTAGAATTTTGTATTTTTATAGAAGGTCTAAGTGTAATTAACTCAAATTTATATGATAATACAATTCAACCTAATAATTAAAAAACTATACAAATTTGTTGAAGCATGAGAGAATTACTCTGTATTGATTATAATTATCAAGTAATTTGGAGATAATTATTTTACAACAATTTAATATCTTTATAAATTATTAAAGAAAATGTAAAATTTTCTTAAAATATAATCAGTTAATAGTGATAAATAATTTGACATAATTTTCCAAGTTATACCTAATTAGTTATTGCAATTAATTGATTTGTCGGGAAGCAAAATTCAAAGACGGTTAAGTGCACGCGCTGGAGGGAGCAGTATGACGGCTTGTGAATGGAAAATATCTTGAGATATTTCTCTTAGAATACTGAAAAAGTGCAATGACCTTTTGCTCTTTTTGGCCAGCGCGGCAGTGTTTGACTTCGCACGACATCGTTTTTGCTTCAAAGTGAAGATTTCCTTTGCAGAATATATTTTTACTATTATTAAAATTACTAAAATAGTTCATCAAAAAAATTTAAAATTACTAAAATAATATTGTAATACTGTTAATGTTCGTCCACTAATCACAATGAAAATTCTAGCCCACGTTAGGTTGTTCGAACCTGCACCAATAACATAACATGTACAATACACTTACAGTATGATTGATATTTAAGATTTAAGTTATCAAATAATATGATAAATATATCACACTTATTTTCAAATTACTTTAATTTAACTTAAATTCAATTTGAATAAGAATTTTTCAATCACATCAAACATCTTTCTGTTTTGCTTAATCTATATATTCTTTTTTCCATTTATTGAAAAAAGAGGCCATAATATGAACACTCTTGTGAAAAATTACAAATTTAAATGGTGCTACTTGTATTTTGTTCATATTTGTCTATAAACAACTTACAATTTTTTATTATTTGTGGGCCTTGTATGAGGGATACTAAGGGTATGAGTACTTGACATTTCATTTTGTTTCATTTCAATGTGAAAAAATAAAATGAAACGTATTCAATTGAGATTAGATATTTTTTTGAGTATGTAACTGAACGTGTAATAATAGTTGATATGATATTTAAAAAGTATTGTATAAAGAATATATATGTAATGATTATAGTCCATGTTATATTTCTTTTTTTTAGAATAGTGAAATATGTCTGAATTATATTTTGAAAAGGATTTTACAAATAATGCCTGTAAAGGCAAAACAGCAATTTTGTGCTGGTAAGTGGGGAGTAGTAGTTATTATATTAATAGGGAAGGAGCATTTATGCAAAAACTTATATTCTTTGTTCTTGAGGAAGCATCCGCCCCTAGATAAGATTCCCATTATACAAGGAAGGAAATTCTTCACGAATCCAATATCTATCCACTATATTCATAAAGTGCTCATCATGGGCCCCTTTTTTTTAAAAAAAAATTATAAGAATAAATTTTATTTTTTGGTTCTGACTTTTCATTTTAATCCCTATCTTTCAATTTCTTTAATTTAGCCCCTCTAACAATTTTCAATCGCCAATTTGTGGTCAAAATGCAATTTTACTAAAACACTATTTTAAAACTTTTAACTCGTTTGAAATAAATTATTCTGATCCCTCACTTTGTCATTTCGATTTCAATTCAGTCCCTTGCTCTCAGATTAAAGACAATTTGAAAGTTTTATTTTTTTAATGTAACTTTTTTTTTTGGGGATAAAGATATTTGCACATATACCGTGTTAAGGAAAATTCAATTTTATTTTCGATGTATGAATATAACTATGTTCTAATAGTTGCTTAATTGTTCCACTTGGATACTTTTTAGGGTAAAATTTTTATTATCATGTAATACTCAAAATATTCAAATAAGTCCTTGTGATAAAAAAAAAATTATGTATTTGAACATAAGTTTGATGTTGCAATGATAAAAATACCTTTTTTAAATCAATGGCCTATATTTAATCTGATTTAAATTCGTACTCATATTTTAATCATATTTATCAAAAATTAAAATATATTATTTTAATATATATATATTTGTATGTATATATTCTACCTCTAGTTTTCTTCTCTTCTCATAAATTCGCCGTCCGACTACCTTTGGGAACAAGCTTACCACCGTTAGAAAGCCTGTTTAATGGAAAGCATTTTGATACCTCACACACTGTGAGTTATCTCAATTTTTTCACTCAAAAAATCATATTCCGTGCCCCCCATCTTCTATCATTTTTTTCTTCGCCATCCAACCACCTCTCGGTGCATGCTTACCACCATTGAAAAGCTCGTCCAACGACAAAAGGGATGATGATGAAGAAGACGTTATACACAAAAGGGAGAAAAACGTGAGAACCCTAAAATTGGCCTTCATTGTAAATACCACCCTAAATATCAAATTAGGAAAGCATTTAATGTGATTTGAGCCTAAAATTTATGGGATCACTTCACTCCCCACATCTACCAAATACTAATATGAGCTGTCAGAGAATTTGGTAGAAACGTTGTTTTCATTAGGTAATAACCTACTACTACTAAAATGCCCGAAATTTGAATTTGAAATTTAGAGAAAACACGACTTTTTCAAACTATGACTCTCTTTAGAATCACAAACAAACTATAAGCTTATATTAGATATTAAGCTTCACTTTATTTGTTACAGAAAAAGGTAGTCGAACTATAAATATATAATTACATAGGTCTGCATAGTCGGAAATTCGTATATTGCACATATCCCCTGTGACACACTATTACAACGAGAAGAATAGGTACAACAGTCTGACACAAACTACCAAATGCAGAAAAATTATAAACCAGAGTAAATTTCTGGTTCAAATCCTAGACGCCCTCTCGACAATGGCTGTGACAACAGCAGAAACCATACAAACCAGACAGCACTAAAGTTCTATAAACCATTTAGCCTCATCGATTATATATCTGAAGAATGGATGGACGATAAAATAAACTAGAGAAATAATAGTCTGACGTTTTGCTTTTGCATTGGCTAACATTCCAGTCGATAGTTTACAATTGAATGGCCCTTGTTTGGGATTTTACAACAGCAAGCATCAATTTGATGCAATTATACATGTAATCTGTTGATAGAAATGGCAAAAAAACACTTGTTTATTAGAAAAGAATCAACACTTGTTTTCTACACCTGAAAAATAATTGGAGTTCTTTTTCCAAAATGAATCAATCTATGCGAAACCTGATCTGTTCTCATAATGTCAAAGTTTTCTGAAGTTTCAAAAGCCATAGTGCAATCTGCATTGCAAACAACCGAGCCTCTAAACGAAGCTCCTCAAACCACACAAGAAGCCGAGAAAGAAGGGACCTGCTCTGCAACAATTTTGACTCGATAACTGCTTCAGAAGAAACTCTTCCAACAATCAAAAATGTCTCAAGAGAAGAACCTTCCAGCTGTTTAAGAACATAAAGCTGCTTGTCAGGATCAAGAAGAGTAATGTACTCAAACTCATAACTTTGCCTTGTTGTACAACAAGATCCTAAATTACACTCCGAACAGATGCAAGAGAAAGGGAAATTGAGGATTGCATATAGCTGCTTTATGGTAGGTCACGAAAAGCATGGGCTAAGTGAAATTTTCAGAAGAGAAGGGTTAACCAGAAAAAAACAAAGAAATTGAAATGGAATGGTTAAAGAACATTTATTTGTTATAAGACTGCAAATAGAAACTCATTAATATCTGAGAGATGTAGGCTTTCAGCTATTCATAAATATAGCTAAGCATGCCACATTGACAACCTCGACTAAAATAATTATTTGGCAGCAGAGTACTATTCTTGGACAGCTCCAATTTCAACAACTGCATGCATCATGATGTGCAGGCAGAGTATTAAGTCTATATCTCAGAAGTTATAAGGACATTACGTACCAGCGCTCTATTAACCGCACGTAGGCAGTCATTTGTTTTTAGCATTAAAAGAATAACACGAGGGAGTCTCCTCAGAAGCTCTGTGATTTGTGGAAAATATTGCGAAGCATACATCTGCAAACAAAGAAAGAAAGAGAAAAGCTCTATCAATCAGGAAATGCAGGTGCCAAACAAAGGAAATTCTAAGCATCGGTAATAAATAGACCTTCCCAAATTCAAAATATATACTTCACAGACAGCTCTGGATAAGCTTAACATAATAAAGATGCATAATTCTTATCCAGAACTTTCAGTTTGAAGATAGTTACATATAGCATAGGAAAGAAATTTAAACTAAGATTTGCCATGATAATCATCATTACTTCCAAATGCAACAAGAACCAAATCCAGACAAACTGAAGAATAATCCTTGAAGATTTTGAGAAACCTGTGATCTCTAGAACAACACAGTTTAACATGTGGTACCTGGAGTTCTGAACGATCAGTATCAGTGCCCTTGACAACCAGATGATCCACAGCTGGATCAATGACTTTATTCCATGGCCTCATTGTAAGAATACCAGCAAACAGCACATAAAGATCCTCTCCAGCACCTATTTTGACACTATTTTCTTTAATTGCATTGGCATCAGAAAATACCAGACCCTGCAAAGTATGTTAAGGGATAGTATCACCAAGGGAGACTCAGGCTGAGAAACACCATAAGAGAGCCAGGCATTTTAACAGAAAACACAGGCACCTTCCACAGGGAAGCATAGTTAATTCGCATGGAGGAGTCAAGTTCCTTGTATAAACCATGGTCTAGCAATACCAACTGTGGTTTTTTCTTTCCTGCGCATGAGAAAGGCAAGAAATTATCGAGTTAAGCCAATTAACCAATTTCAACTAAAACAATGGGTAACTTGGAAGACAGAGAAAAGCAAGAAACAAGCTGTAATGCGCCTCAAATTCAAAAAGTGTGCAGGTGCAACTTGAACCACATAAAGTATCAAAGGATACCAACTGGTTGCTATTATTCAACAATAATGAATTTGAAGCAGGGTATTGATTAATCAAGAGCAACTAAAGTATCTGCCTTATGTGATTACATGTGTTCAAACACATGCAAGTTTTACAGTCTCCGTTAAGGTTTAGTACATAAGATCACATATAGGTGCTTACAAACCAGCGAATGTGGGAGAAAGAAAAAAAGTATAATTGTATTACCACTAACCTTAGCAGCGCTTGTTTTTATTGAGTGGTGTGGGAAACATGAGTTTGCTTAAGGCTATTACCAAAAAGTCTTCACCAAAAGAATCAAAATGCAGATTGCATGCAACCAATATGCAAGAAATAAGGAGGCGGCTATAAGGATACTGATATACATGTACATCAATTTCAGTGAGATCAATTAGATTAACTCTGTACTTAAAGATACCAAGAGGGATGCATGTTTGCATACTGAAAGAATGCCTCACCAAAAATGCTTCTACTGCCAGAAGGCAAAGGGCGAACCAGCACATTCGCAGCATGTGGATCACAGTGCACAAAGCCATGTTTAAACATCATCTCAGCAAAAGCTTGACTTAACTGCATACGGTAGAACAAACATCTTATCATATTAAGCAAGAATACAGAGCATATTTAAGACAAGGACATTAAAAGACTATTCAAGTACTTAAGCTTAATAATTGAGCCATTGATATCATCAGTCAATTGACAACGGATAGCAAGTTCAATATCAATGCTGCAATGGCTCTTTGATATTGCATAGCTGAAATATAGAATGAGTGGATGAATGAAATTCAAGCAGCTATGGTACAAGAGCATCTAAAACAGAAGGATAGTTTTCTAACAAAAGTCTGATCTCTCTTTTGTGGCATCATATCACTGAATTTGATAGAGGAAACACATAAACTTACCAATGTTGACACTTCACTTGGCCGAATACCGAGCTTCTCAATGGCCCGACAATCATTTACTTGTGCTCCATCAATAAATTCCATCACCAACAACTTGGAGGTACTTAAGTTCCAATGCACTTTAGGAGCATAAACGTATTCTGCAATATGTGGAGACAACCTCTGAAAGTTATCCATACACTTTATGCTGTTCTTGGCCTCAATCAAGAAATCTAACTCCTGAGAAGTTCATTTAACTTATCAAACAATTGTTCTTGGAAGTGATAAAGATTACAACAAAACGCACCATCAAAAAAGAGATTGAACAACCAGAGTAAACTGTCAAGAAAATTTTTCCAAGAACTGGAAAGAATTATAAAAGAATAGGGCCCTTGGGATGATGCAGAAACCAACTGAAACAACAATATTGCATGTAGAAGCAACACAAGATCCAATGCATAATATTATTAACTATTACTGAAAAAATCACATTTTAAACTGGGTACATTGGAATTGATAATAATAATAATACTATATGAATGAGCCTAACTAGACATGCAGAAAAACTAACAATTTGGAATTGCTGACCAAGTTCAGTGGAAATTTCGGTCTAGTAGATGAAAAACATGAAAGATATACAAAGGGGAGCAGAAAACGGAGCCTACTCATGTTCAAAAGCTTATGACAAAACCAAGGGTGCAATTTGAGCCAAGATGCGCCACATGTTACACAATCTTTTAATTCCACACCAAATTGTTATGATATTCATTGTTGGGCTAGTAAAGATATTGCTTGTAATTTTTTTGGCTAGCAGATAAAATAATATTCAGTGACAACAAAAGGAGACACACATCACAAATAATATGAAATACCCTGTATACAATTACTGAAGTGAGACAGCAGATTTCATTGGACATAAGACAACAAAGAAACATTAGTACAGCTCAGAAAAAAACCTTGGGTAAACTTTCCTGCACTTCATCAACCAACCACCTGCACAAAAACTTAAAAACTCAATCTTTCAATGGGTTTAAAAGAAAACAAAAACAAAAGGGAAAACAGCGCAAACCATTGTACAACATATAGTATTATGTATTCACTATCGGTTAAACTCTAAAGGCAACTCCATAACCATCAATAATTGAAAAGCGAAAACCTTAAGAAAATGTCTTGATAAAATTCATTTTAGACCTGTAATCAAAGGAAGGAAAGAACCGATGCAAGGTGTTTACAATTAACTCTACAGTTGCATAATCTGCTGCTGCAGTGTCCGTCATGTGAGTATGCTGAACCTGAAATGGAGTCAAATAACCGGAAAATGAGGAGAAGATGACACTCATTAAGTCATCAAGACTACATGAGCACGAAGGTTGAATTTTTTGACACCTTTACAGCAACTTTTTGTCCGTCATGAGTTCGGGCAATGTGAACCTGTGCTAAAGAGGCACTTGCTATGGGGATCGGATCAAATTCATCAAAGATCTATCAAGAAAAAAGTTTTGATCAGCTGTCTAGATGATAAGAGGACCCTGTTAATGAGAGATACAGTTGTTTGTATCCATATACCCAAAATCAAGTTAATGCTCGTTTTGACCTGGAAGAACTATATGAGTTCCAACCGCTATTTGAAATGAATGAAGACACTTACTTCATCAGGTGCCCCTCCAAGCTCTTTCTTGAAAACTTCAAGCACTTGGTCATATGATGACACTGGGCATCTATTCAACAAGGATTCTCGCATTATCTTTACATACTCATCTGGAACCAAGTATTCCTGAAAACAAGGCCAATTTAATGAAGTCCTGAGTTAAGCATTACATCTAAAACCAGTAACAACAAAGAACTGCGTGAGAACAGCATACCAGCTGACTTATATGCTGTCCTAGCTTGATGTATATCCCACCATTTTTAAAGCAAAGTTCTTGAAGCCTAAGTGCGCTCCTGGTGTGAAC
>NC_026151.1:10876413-10907988 GCF_000512975.1 Sesamum indicum
GGCAGTCCCCAGAGTGAGTATTCATAATCTGAAAAGAAATTACAAACCGTAATATCTCCTTATAATGCTGCAAGCATTAGTCACCAAAGTCCCATTACTTAGTAGACCAATGAAATGTTTCCATTCTTAAATTTCATATTTAGAATTTTTACTATCTAGAAACATACCTCATTTGTTTTGCCATCTTTCCATCAGAATATAAATTGCTCTTACTTCTACTACTTCGACCATCCAATCATAATTCTTAAAATATTCAACTAAGAAGATAAAATCCAAATACAACTTCAGAAAAACACGTGTTCTTCATGAAAATGAGTAAAGAGAAATTAATCCAAAAGCATTTCCATGTCTACACAAAAACCAGGAGAAAATGAGCTCAATTTTGGAAATGCTGGAAGCTTCTCTCAAACCTGGGAGGAGGGAATATTGTTTTCTTCTGATATATCAGACAAAACGTCCAGTGGAACTAACGAGTATAAATTGCTTCAAAGAAAATACGTAAGCGAACTTTTTGAAGATAACAGTAGCCAACCGTACCGAAGGCAATAGTGGCGGCGGTGGCGGCATCGCGCAGGAGGCGGATGGGAACGGAGGTAGAGAGCTTGAGTGCAGAAGCCGGGTCCTCGGAGTTTGCAATAGCCACTGCTCCGGCGCCGGCTCCTCCCACCGCAGTAACGGCCAAAAGTAGCTTACCTTTGGCGCGCCAAAGCGATCTCGCTGCCATTCTCTGTTCGAATTCGGTTTTCCTTGTCCTACTTTTCTTTTGTTGGGAATTTCGAGGAGCAAAGGGGGGAAGTTCGAGAAGCTGTTTAACTTTTGACTTCTTACAGTGGCCCCAATATTACGGGTTATTACATTTTACACCCCTAAAACATAGTATTAATGGCACATTGCAACATTCGTTAAGATTTGTCATAAAAAATCATTTTAAGATAAAAAAAAAAAGTTATCAAAAAAGAAAGGCTAAAATTTCTTATTGGGTTATTCTGGAATTTCATCATATTTTATTTAATTTAATATTTCTCTTTTCTTTTATAACTTATATGATTCATTCATAGAAATCTCCACAATTCTTATCATTTTGTCATTTTTATATCTGTATAATGTAACATTGAACATTACAAGGTAATTGGTTGATGCAAGTAGAAAGTATGTCACGGCCAAATTTCAATTTGCAATGATGGATTTGAAAACAAGTTTCATTAGTTATTTGGACAACTCAATAGTTCCGACATAATACTTTTTTTGAAAAATTTTATATTTGAATCTCATGTGTGTGCATGTTGGATGTGTGAGTATAATATATATATATATATATATATATATTCATATTTGATGGGCTTACTAACCTAAGCCCTAACAATTGGTATCATAATTAATCTTCTTTGATGCGGATGGGCTTATGGGCTTAGAGCTACACAAAAGATACCAAATCCAGTAAGGAGGCCTTTTTTAAGGAAAAGGAAAAAGAGAGAAAAATCAAAATGATCTGCACCAACTCTCAATAAGAAGTTGGTGACATTTGACTAAAAGTTGTACAAAGGCTTTTACCAAAAATTTTGACTTCACATCAGCAAAACTGATACGAATTTCTCAACTTTTTACTAGTTTCAGTAAGACCATGTTTGGGGGAAAAAGACTAACACTTTTTGTGCTTAAATTATGAGAATCATGGAGTTAGTGACAAAAGCAATGAGATAAGTATGAAGCTCTTATATAAACTATTCACAATTATCATAAGTTTGGATATAAGCCTAAGTTATGAGAATTTTCAATTTAGGGGGAGTTTACTAGCAGGTTCCTACTTTGATATTTGAAAAACGTTTTAATAATTCAACAACACAATTGTGCTATTCATGTTGTCTTTTTTTGTTTTAAAATGTTGATTATTGCGTTCTAATTAATTAAGCAATTTCTAGGTTAGACGATCGACATTGAGTTATAGATATAACCACGCAACACTCAAATAAATTTTCTCTAAATTAATATTTCAGTTAATTTATGATTTGCGATCAAACTTCAATATGGACATATGGTTCGAAATGGAGGATAACAGATACGTGCTAGCAAGTGGCCTTTTCTCTTAAAGAGCTAACAGAAAGTTACTAGAGGATCAAAATTAGTGAACATTCCATAATTAATGGGTTAAAAGTGTAAATATTCTAATTTACTGGATGAAAATAGTATTTTTGAAGTAGATGAGCTTTCTCAACAGTTTTATCTAACTCTCAAGTTTACTGCAAATCATATAAAAATTTTATGTGTAAATTATTCTAGAGAATATAAATTTTGTACTTTAGTTTTGAAATAACGAGATGTATTTAATAGAGTTTTTTTTTTTTAATTATGACAAGTATTATTTTTTGAGGAGTTAGATTTACTATCCTGACCAGTACTCTATTTCAAGAAATATTGTTCAAACTCTTTATTTAACAAATTTAATGATTTGGGTTTAAGACTCTCCTATGGGAGGTTCCATATTTGAATATTGAATGTATGCGTATGAGAAACAATGAAGTAGAAGAACTGTTCATACTGTATTGAGAAGGGTATTGAAGTAATTTTCTTTCAACTTGCCTTTCCATGACCACGACCATACGGTGGATTCAGATAATTACATACACGCTACATTTTACGTTTGGTGTATTGGATCGATGTATGAATGTATTATACATATATTGTTAATTTTAGAATCTAAAGTATGTGGCAATCATTCACCTATCCAATATATTATACGTTCAGTTGAATATTTACAATTCGAATTCAGAAAACACGTGTCATTTGAATACCATTTTAGTCTTTATGTGATGAATTTTAGCTAAATGAGATTGAAGAAAGTAACATTTAAAAATCGCTGGAGGCATATAATTTTAAGCTTTTTACCTATAAATTACAGCCAAGTTAATAAATGTTAATTATAAAGTCTCAATCTTATAATTAATTTGAACGAAATTTCATTTTGACAAAACAGATACATATGAAATGGTCATATCCTAAAGAGAAA
Organism: Sesamum indicum; assembly: GCF_000512975.1. Classification (NCBI taxonomy): domain Eukaryota; kingdom Viridiplantae; phylum Streptophyta; class Magnoliopsida; order Lamiales; family Pedaliaceae; genus Sesamum; species Sesamum indicum. The sequence goes on from NC_026151.1 coordinate 10,879,418, forward strand.
AACTTGGCCATTAAGAATGTAAAAATATATATAAATTATTGAGTAGCCATGTTGGTGTTTCTTGTTCTTGTATGTATACATATATATATATATATATATTTGTGTGTGTACATGTGTCTCTTAATTATGAGCATGAGAGGTAAATTCTTGGTAAGACAAATGGAAAAGACCGCCTCCGACAAGTAAACTAAATGTCAACATAAATAAAATAGATTATTTTTTGGTTATTATTGAGAAAATAATTAATTATGAATAGTAGAAGAAACAAAAATACAATAATGAGGTTACTAATAAAAAAAAAATTAAAAAAAAATGGAAGTACAAATTAGTTACAGGTAGCCCAAATCTACCAACTTATAGGCAAATTAATGAGATTTTAACCCTAATTAACCGTCTAATTGACATTACAAATTCACTAGCTAGTAATTAATTGTCTGAAATTTCTAGTTTAAATTAATACAATTGTAGTTGATTGTGGCCAAGAAGTTTGTCAGGTATTGCAGTTAAGTCCACACAAGAACACAAGAGAGAGATGGAGAGAGAGAGTGTGTGTGTAAAGACATACTAAAAGCCTCCTCTATTTGACCAATACAACTTCCTCATGTAAAAGATTCCAACTCCCATTGCATTTTCCAACCCCTCTTTATTTTCTCCATCTATATAATAACTTTCCCACCATATTTCTCCACCCCCCAAAACATCATGGGATTCTCCAAAGAAGATAAAACATTGCACAAAATGTCACTTCTAATCCCAAGATGGATCAAAACCCTCTTCTTCTTGATCACAATGATCATATCCTTACTCTTATTCTCAGCCCCCATTCTTCTCGTCATCGCCGACGCCCTCCTCCCTTCCGCCTTCCTCTCCGCTTCCCTCTCGCCCTCCTCCCTCACCCTACATACCTTCTCGTCCCACCTCAGAAACTACGACTTCCGCTACTCGCTCATCGATATCCCCCTCGTCTCCATCGCTCGCTCAACCATCATACTATGTAAGTGTATATATAAACTTCTAGACGAGATGGTCATTTCAATCAAATTTAAAAAGAAAAAGTAGCCTTATTCTCTTTTTTGTCTCTTTACAAATCCAACTAACTATTACGTCATGTTTCTTGATCTTTTAGGTGTTTATACCTTTTGCGACGGGCCAAGGCTGTCGCGGGGTCCCTACCTGGCGGTGGCAACCGTGTGCGCGGTGGTGTCGCTGGTGTTCGTGTCGTTGAAGGCTTCATATATATTCATTGTTAATAGCAATAGTTACATCATGAGAGGTGGATATGTTAAGGCAATGGAGGTGGCGATGTTCGTTTCTTCGCTAGGGCTGGCGATCGGGCACGTCGCGGTGGCCTACCGGACTAGTTGTAGGGAGAGGAGGAAGCTGCTGGTTTACAAGATTGATGTTGAAGCTGTAAGTCAAATATCATCCTTTCCCTTTCTTCCTCACCTGAGCTTTAAAGGGCTCTCTGGTCATTTCATAATATTTGGCTTAGAATTTTTTATTTTTTCTTTCATTGGGTCGAATTTGATCAAATCAAAATCACATATAAAATAAAATACTTAGTAAGTGAATAATGTATATAATTTATAATAAATGTAATTAATAATTTTTATTTTAATGTGAAATATGGGGGATTATATTTATAGGGATGCAAGTTGGGGTTGGTGGGCCTGCGACTGCGCTGTCTGAAGATGACCATAAATCAATTGGGGGGGAGGGGGGGGGGGGGTTACAGATCCAGTGGTTGATCTCACGTTGGGAGGAATAGTTAGGATCGTTCCATGTTCATTTATCTTCTAGAACATGCCCAGGAAACCTGGCAACACTTAGAAATTCGGAGTGAAAACTAAGAAAATAATATTAGTGATAAAATTTTATGAGAATTATTATTATTTTATATATAATGAGTGATAAAAATTTTCATTTCGTCATAATAGTTATTTTAAAAAAATTTATGAGTAAAAATGATTATATAGGAATTGTAATTATAAACAACAATCGGAACATAAATATATAATGACAGCTTAGTGAAAATATGAATAATTTATAACTATACATGCAACGCTCCTTATAAGTATTGACAATTTAAAACTAATTCTTGAAACTACTTTTTTTTTTTTTCAAAAAAAACTAATGATGACAAATTAAAGTTTTTTATAGAACTTAAGATATATTGTTTCTCATAATAATATTATTTTTGCTTGTAGTGTATTTTAATTAGGGTCTGGTGAAAAATTAATTTAATTTTAAAGCAATCACAATAATTGTATATTGTGGGTCATAGTTAATTTTCAATATTAATAATTCTCCTGGAGAGCCTGGAATAACATATGATAATTTATAATTTTTATTTAAGAATTGAATTATAGTAATTGTGTAGTAAATTAGGCAATTTGTAGTTCAGGTAGGCATTAAAACTTCCTTAAATTTGTGGTCATGAACGAATACTTCAATTCAAGGAAAGAGGACACTGTGAATTAATATTTAATTTTGATTGGAAAATTTTGTTTGGTTCATTAAATTACATGTCAAAAATCAGGGGTACTGAAGGTTGGGAGGGGGACAGCTACATCTACTCCTAATTACATCGAATTTTCTGTTGTAAAATCTTATTTCATCTTTTACTTTATTTTATATACAGATCCCATGTGTATATAATCTTTTCATAAAATAAATAATGATGTTATCCTTATATACGTAGGGTGTATATGTTGAATGGAGTAGACGATAAAATAATATTCGTAATAAAAAATCAAAATTCACATCTCACATACCTTAAACTATTACATCAGTATCAACAAACTGCACAATTCATTTGTATTCAATCAATTAATTATGTTTAGTCCCTACATAGGTGAAAGAGAGACATACAAGTCATGACTTAAATTATTACACTTGATTTTGCCTAAAAATATTTATTGGGATTAGACTTTCCGCACTTACTATAAGTATTAACTACCGTCGGGACCCCTACACAAAAAGAACGTGTATACAGGATTTTTCTTTATATGCATAGAGTGCGAAAAGACTAAACGATGTGAATTATGTTGTGTCAACAGTTAAACTTATATTATACTGATGTGACATAATTTATATTAGAAACCAACAAAAAATTCCACACTCTTGTTCGACTCATCTTAGGACCGAATAGTAGCTTCGACCTGAACTAAAGGATGACATATTCGAGAAATGGAGATGTCATAAATTTTGATGATCTTTTTTACGATCCTTTTTTATAGGCATGAACGGTTTGGGACTTTATCTTAACATGATGTCACATGGGTGCAGGTGTCCGCATGCAAGAACGGGTTTCCTAGATATCACAAAATACTCCAAGAAGCAAGAACACAGTAAAACAAATAAACAAATAATTTTATTTATTTGTTTTCTTGTGACAGATTCCAAATTTCTCCTGAGTCAGATTTCAGGTAATTAATTTAATTAAACATTGCTAATCTTTTTCTTAATAAATGTGTATTTGTTTGTTTGTGGGCTTAATTTATTGATGAACCCATGTGAGCTACACCTAATCACATGTACAAAACCTAACTTTTGTTCTTGCTTAAATTAAACTAAAGTATAAATTCATTTGTACTATGCGTAGTTTTAATTGATTCTGGCCTTTTCCAACTGACAGATTTGTCCGAAGGATATCTGGAGGCTGATGGTCAGAGAAATACAACCGTAGACGTAGATGATCAGGAGTAGATATTGCATTTTTGTACAATGTATACGTATAAATGTATAGTACTGTCGTTCTTTGTCTCGATACTTTGGCAGCAGGCCGAGGAAAGGAAGTTGTGTTTTTAACATGTAAATAACATAGCATTGTCAAATGTTGTCTTCCAACTTGTTTTGAGATATCCTTTTATTCATATATCTCTCTCTTTTAAGATGCAAAAATATTTGGATCAGAGCTATAAAATAAAGCACACTGAATGGGGATCGGAATACTAATTACAACAGCATCAACATATTAATAGAGATAATGGAGCATACAATTTCTGATAACATTGAATCAACATGCGTTAGTATGAGTTTATGCTGCTGGGGTTGACTTCTAACATGGAAGAAGTATGAAATATGTTGAGAGAAAAGAGATTATATCCAACTCAAACATAGCATCCTTCTAATTAATCTAAAACATAAAAAAGAAAAAAAACACAGATGCTCCCAAAGCATCAACTCTCCACTTGTGCATTTATACAAACACATGCAAGGCTGTACATATTCTTGATCTCGATAGAGATACTGAAGAGAATCCCATATATATGTATCTCAACAACTAAACCCTAATAAGCAGCAGTTGCCAACCAGCACACACAAATTATATTCTGCCCACAGCTCACCCTGATTCTTTCTTTGATGAATAATTTTACAGGTCATATGTCCACACAATTGCAAAGGTAATGATGATGACCAAGAACAGGTAAGAGAAGAAACATTAAATAAGTTATCCATGATGTTATAACTAGAGGGTGTACCACAAAATGAGGTCCCCATCAGCCATTCAGATCAGTCTTTGGAAAACTCATGAGCTAAGTGGTGGGGACTTTGTTTGGTGGTTTGATTGGATGACAACATGTATATGGTCCACAACTCATTTTGGGAGAGCTGCATACTCACAACTCGTTGGTCCGATGATAAGTAAATCGAATTTTTGTTGATGAGCAATGTTTTGAAATTTTAGAATTATAAGTTTAACTTTTTTATTCTCGTCCCAAACATCATTAATCCCATCAACCCAAATAAATATATGTTTCTTAAAATTCTTTGGTTTCAATTAACTCAAAAATTCAAAACTGAACATCCAAATCAATTATTTACCACATTGATACTTAGAATTGACCAAAAACAAGTTTACTAGACCAGAGAGAAAAAAGGAGGGGGGTTGTAATTTCACAAGCTATACCAAAAACAAACACTATGTTTGTTTTCATTTTTAAATTATTTTCGAGACAAGTTAAAACATACTCAATGTTTGTCATCATTCAAAAATATCTTATTTAGGTGTTTTTAACTATTTTAGCATAAATATATATATACATATATATATATATAAAAGATATGATTTGACAATGAATAGTAATTTTTGTCTCCCAAAACAGAACATTAAACATATAATACTTATTATAAATTATCTCCAAAAATAAATCCAAACATACATATTATCTCTAGCATACACTTATTTATCTTTATTTTTCTCTCTCTCTATCTCCATAAAATACAACAAGACACTCAGAAAACAAATTGATACTTAAAATTTAAAATTATTTAAAATTCAAATTCTTTCATGTGAATGCAGCCTAGCATAATACGAATCCAATCCATCACCTAATTTTGGCCCAATAAGCTCCGAAATTTTGATAGTGACTATAATTTATTGTGGATCAACTTATTAAGCCCATACTCACAATTCAAGTTTACTGTGGTATTTTCTACTCGGGACCCAAACTTTAAGTTTAAAATTCAGTTACAGATGATTTCTGTTATGATTGCAAAAATAAATTAAGAAGACGCTTGACAAATCTTATAAGCTTTTAAAAATATTTTATAAAATGTTAGAAAGTTTATAAATTTTTTTAAAAAAAATTAATTTTCTTAATTTTTAATATAAAATTTTATAAGCTATATAAAATTAATATATCATAAGATAAAAATACACTCATTCATGCACTCACACCCTCTATCCCTCACCCACACACACAGCCACGCACTCTCTCTCTCTCTCTCACACACACACACACATAGACCTCTCCTTCTCTCTATAATTTAAAAAATTTCTTTTATTATTTAATTTTTTTAATATTTGTAAAAGAGAAAATACTCAATTATTTAATAATAAATTACTAAAATTAAATAAAAATAAGATTAATATTAATATTATATATTATTAAAAAAATATAAATTCAAAACATTATAAATTGTACGACGGTAAATAATAATTGCATTGACAAAGAAAATATAAATTATATATCTAAATTCAACTAGCATGAATGTACACATATTTCATTTTAATTCAAAATTTTAAGTAATAAGTCATCATTTTTTTTATTGTAAAAATATTTCTATTAAATTTTTATTTAAAATTAAATTAATGTATACTATTTATAAAAAACGTTTTAAAAAAATAAAATAAAATATGTCTAGAAGTAATAATTTATTTAATTTTAATAGTATTATGCTCATTATAGTCATTTTAATAAAAAAAACCTTATTATGCAGAACATCCTAACATATTATAACATATTTTCACATCTTATAAAATTCAACATCTTATTTTATTTAAATATGTTAGAAGTTTATTTTTTCAAAATAAAATTCAATATTTTATAATCTTTTAAAATATCTTATAAAATATAAGAGTTATAAGATAAGAGTTTCATTATTTTTTTCTGCACAGTCGACTAAAAGGGCGGATAGAAATTAAAAAAAAAAAGAAAGAAAGAAGAAAAGAACAGCGCCCTGCAATCAAATTGGCTCCCGGCGTCGTCGTTTCGTATCCTACCCTTCTTCAACGTTCCACTTCCCATCAGAAATGAGGTTTGCTCTCGACCTGGCGGAACCCGACGGCCGTCAATCTCCCGCACCTTCCCCGTCAAATTCAACTCCTAAAGCTGAGCTCCAATGGTTCCCACTCCAGAACCACCCGCTCTTTTCCTCCGCCACAGCTACCGCTGCCTCCACGCCCGCCGCTGCCGGAAGAATGCCTCCGAATCTCATGGCCTGGGATGGAGCTACTCGGCTTTATTTCTGGGATTTGAACAAGAAATGTCTCCACCGGATCTCAATTCGGTTGGGCGAGCCCGACCCCACGTCCATTCTCGCTGCTTTCCCCTCGAAGGTTTATTTCTTTTGCTCATTTTTGTTTGGTTTCTAATTGAGGATGTGTCTTCTCTGTGTGAAGCATTGGCATTTTGTGCTTTGAAGTTTGAACTAAGCATGAAGGGATGGGGGTCTAAGAGGGGTTTATGTAGTTACAGTATTTTTAAGAAACTAGCTCAATAGTATTTACAACCTCCTTTCGCATAGGACATTAGGAATTTTCTGTACTAGTAAAACTTCACTTGGATTGCCTTGTTTATGGAGATGATCAACAATACTAACTGAAGATTATAATGATTCCATTACTTGACTGGATTGTACTGTGTCAAAAGCTGGCAATCTTATCTGCGGTTGAGTCCCCCTTACTGGCGTTCAGTTTTCACTTACAGGTAACGTTAATGAAACTGATGCACTGTGTCTATACTTGTATTGTTTCTTATAGGTGATGCAAGCAGACACACCACTGAGTTTTGAAGTCAATAAGATTTCCATAAACAGAAATGGATCAGCTTTGCTCCTAGCTGGGTTGGAGGGCCTACGTGTATACCATCATCTGCCGGTATGTGAAACTTTATTTGTAATATAAAAACCGTGCTGCTGTAGATAGAGTATGATCATTGGAATTGTCATTTGAGGCCTGCATGTCATTTGACTTGTCTTCATATCCATGGAAGAGTATGATCAAGAATACTAACTGTTAGAGCATTTAATTACTTTATATTAGGTTGACGTTTACCTGCTACTGCTTTTATTTATGTTTGTCGCTCTGCATGGGAACCTACAACAGAATGTAGAGCATCATAGTTAATATTTATAGAAGATGAAGTGACAAGATTTGCCTATTGTATAGATCCTGAAGCTGCTGTGCTATATGTCAAAATTTTTACAGGACTGTTTCGGTTGGTTCAGAAATTTACTTCAACAGAAACAATTTCATACGCACTCTGCAGATTTCTTGGCACCCTTACAGTGATACGCACTTGGGAATCTTGTCCTCTGATTCTGTTTTCAGGTATGGTATCATTCTTCATCATTTAATTGGAAGCACTAGTGTATGATGTTTGTTGAGTAAATCTGCATATTGGGTCACATATTCTTAAATATGAGAATTATAATATTCCCAGTTCTGTGGAACTTTGTTTCTGCTCTTGATTATTTTTTAGTATAGCTTATTCCAATAATGGGGGTTGCTACAATAATAGTGTCATTAGTTTATGCTTGGTAGCCGGCGAATTAAGTAAAGCTTATGTTGCTTCGCATGCACACCCTTCTCTAAGAAAGGCAATCTGTCTATAGAGTCTGTTTTAACTGTTTTGGTTGGTGAAATAATCTTCATGCTGATACGTGCACTAAATCTCAATGAACACCTCAGCTTCTTACATGCTAAGAAAACCATTTCACATTTCTTTCTGAAATGTCTGAATTGTTTTTGTGGTGGCTTTTAATGTATGCACCAATTGCAATTTATTCAATGGTGCTGGTGATCTGTTTGCAGAATATTTGATTTGTCTGTGGACATTGGGCAGCCAGAACAGGAATATTATTTGCAACCTGTAGAACCTGGCAATTCCAGTAATGCTGCAGCAATATGTCCAGTTGATTTCTCTTTTGGGGGGGATCATTTGTGGGATAAATTCAGTGTAAGAGAGTACTTTTATTTTGCTATTCTTGCATAGGTTAATTTTTTTATGTGGTATTTAATATGTCCAATTGAGAGGAAAAGACTGATGGTGCTGCTCACTTTTCAGGTTTTCATCTTGTTTAGTGATGGATCCAGTTACATAATCTGCCCTGTTGTTCCTTTTGGAAGGTAGTTAACCATGATGCTATTTTGATTATCCTTTTGGGAAAATCTCAAAGTTTTTGGTTATGGTCACCCTGCTTGACAAAAGTACTTTATGAAGACTTTTACCTTTTGAGGTGTTTACTGTCTGCATAAGTCAATATTTTAACTTGTAGATTGTACACTTCGTTTGATGGTAATCCTGGCATGTAAACTAGAAGCTAACTTAACACTCCCATCTGGTTAATCAGCCTTCTTAATGTACCGGACTGTATCTTAAGAATATACAGTCTCTTGACCTACCCGTGTTAGCAATAGTATCAGGTGTCCAATGCGTCTGAGTTCTGATTTCGAGCTTTTCTTTTAACAGTGTGTATAAGTGGGAATCAGTTCTGGAAATGTATAATGATGCTCAGACATTCGGGCTAAAATCTTCCAATTCAAAAGCTGTTAATAATTCTAATATGGCAATCTCTTGGCTGGAGGCAACATTTCCAGAATTAGTTCGTCAAGCTGGAGATGGTGCACAATCGTATGCAGTTAAAGCTCAGCCTTTTGTTTTATTGGATGCATCAGTGGCATTGCAGGTATTTTCCACTTCCCCTGTTTTTGTTCCTCCTGAGATCTGTTTGCATAGATTTGGTCCCCTTTTCCTGTTTGCTTTACTGACTGCCACATGTCTTAGTTCTAATGTTACTAGACTTAATCTCAATGTGCCTATCAATAAGATCTCTGGATTTATTTGTTGTGTGAATTGTTTAGCTTCTCCTAAGTTGATGATATTTAGTATAGTTACTGCTTTAAGTGCTTGTTATTTAATTTGCTTCCTTTTCTATTATGCATCTTGTCCCCAGACTCCACCCAAAATTCGTCTCTTCTATCTCCTCCTTTTCTTATTGAAACGCAAACAAAGTATCACCAGTATTAATTTCAGGGACCTCTGCGCAAAGTATGCCATAATGTGACAGAAGATTCTGAAATTCAAAAAGGAATATGCGAAGGGCGTGCAGTCAGTTGTCTCTACAATTTAGTTGGCAAAGATTCAGTTCTTGTGACTGCTTGGAGTGGTGGGCAATTGAAACTGGATGCTTTAGCTGATGAAATTCAGCCAGTTTGGAAGATGGGTATTGCACCCCGTCTTTGTGTTGATTCATCTGATCAGATACTTGGTGCTGCTATGATTTGTGAGAGTGCTCCAAGTGATCGCTCTGTTTTGAAGCTTGATCAGCCTCCTCATCTTACTGCTTGGTTGGGCCATCCACCTCCTCTGCTGAGGTTGGCCATCGTGGATTTGGCTTTGCCCGATAAATGTAATTCTCTGATTGCGATGATGACTGATCCTCTTGTTCCTGAAAGAATATTTTGTGTTCATGCTGGAGGGATAGATTCAATTGTCTTGCATTTTCTCCCTTTCACTAACCAGACAAGTAGCAAGGAAGAGTCAATGAGAACTCCATCAGTTCTTTCTGTTCTTAGTACATGCCCAGGCGACTCATCCTCACCATCACCTCTTCATGGTTTCTTGGCCTTGTCAGATTCATTTGGAAGTTCATGGATTGTGGGACTTACCTCTTCTAATGACTGTATAGTGCTACAGATGGACACTTGGAACGTGTTGCTTACTGATGCTGTTGAGAAGGTGACAGAAGCTGGTACTGTAGACGAGCTAAAAGAGACTGATACACAGACAATAATCAGCAAAGAACTCCTTAGTGGGCCTAAGGCAGTTCTATTGCCCCCTTCTGCACCAAGTTTACGCTCTGTCACTGCTGATTCTATTGAAGGGAGGTCAATGCTTCATCAGTATTTCAAGCTATTTCATGAAAATTATGTGGAGTATGCACACAAGGTACGATCTTGTTACGTGATAAGTTGTGTTTACAATTATCTAAAATTTAAGCTTTGAGAAAATGTCGTATCCTATAGTTCTCTTTTATTGTTGTTGTGGAAAACAGTTATTTGGGTTGGTTACGTGATGTTCTTCCAAAGTATGTTTGCTTAAGAATGGGGGTTGATGAAAAGTTTTGGACACTATGGAATCATCCAGCATAATAGTAGATTTTGGTGTTCACATACATGCGCACGGACATGTAAATATCCTATTCGTTTGATCATGTTACTATGTTTTCACGAATTAAAGATGATTTTGTTCTGTTGTTTCTAGGTGTACTTTGAACTCCAGCATCACGCACCTCAACTGAAGAAAATAATTGACAACCAGCATTCCCGGCTACGAGAAATGGAGCAGAAGCTTTTGGAAGTTGAAAGAAAGAAGGAAAAGATAGAGGACCGCATAGACCGAGCTGTTAAGGTTCATAGTTCCCTGGAAGAACGGTTGCAAAACTTGAGGAGCCTGCCTGGATCACACAAGAAGCCACTTTCAAAAGCTGAGAGAGATTTCAAGTTGGAACTTGGTAATTGTTTTACTGAATTCAGATTGTTGGAAGTTGGTAATTGTTCTTTGAGGCTAATGTGGTCCCTCACATCAAACTGTTCCTGCTCAGGGATGTATATACTGATGTAGAAACTTCAAGTTCCACGTCTTGCCTGCTTTTTTTCATTTTTACATCACGAATGAAGAACCAATCTTGCACATCACTTTGTGACTAGAATTGTGCTTATATTTGTTGAAATGCGTATGCAGATAATTTCACTGGGTTGGAGTTGGATGCGTTGCACTCCTCCATTGAGGCTCTACATGGCAGGTTGAGAAGACACATGCATTCTCCACAGCAGGCTGATTCCCCAAACAGACAAACAGTGAGAAAAGGGAACAAGAGGATTCAAGAAGATGAAATATCTCAACTAAAATCTTCACTTGAAAAACTGTCACTGATAAACAGCGAGAACAGCAGGAAGGTAAAACTTGTTGAATCTGCATTGAGAAGCAGGGAAATCAGTGATTGATATCAAGTTGACCCATTCAGCAGATTGTATTTTGAAGGTTGGGAGATATCAACCTTCCCTATCTGCTAAGACGAGCAGGCCTGTAACTGTTGATGTAGGGAGAAACACTTGTATGTATTGACAATCAAATACGTGGAGAGAAGTTGATGGTCTTATTACATGGTGGAAATGAAATTTTACAAGAAACTGGCTGGCTAGTCGTCCACCTACAGTAACACTAGTGATAATAATAATAATTAAACTAGAGTTTGGATGAAGGTTTGGGATTGGGCGGCATACCACCCATACACTCATCAGCAGCAGCGGCGCTCTGTTTCTCTTTTGTTTCTGCTTTTTCTTCTCCCATTCTGACTTCTTTCCCCTTTTTGAGTTGGTGGTTTTTGGGAAGGGGAATAGCGGTTTCCGGAGAGTACAACTCCCCTTGTCCCTTCCCGCTTGGCTCCTCGTCTTTGCCTTTCTCCTGCTGCTCCGTTGTGCTTATATGAACACCAGCAGCAAACTCCGGAGAGTACAACTTCCCGTGCTCCTCCCCGTTGTACGCTTTTCCATTCTTCATATTTCTCTTTCTTCTTTGTTTTCCTTTTTTTTTTGTGTGTGTTAAAAAACAAAAATAAATTTAATTACGGAAAGAAGCAAGGTTATGTAGGGCGGAGGAAGTGTTGATTTGTGGACACGTGTAATTAGTTAATTGCCAGCTCAGACCAATCCCCTTGTCGGTCGGCGTGTCTGTGTGTGTTTATCCAGTTTGTAGTATGAACCCGTTGATGGATATCATATTTGTAGGCTGCCTGAATTTATTATATAATATATACATATATAATATGCTGTGATGATTGATGTATAGTTAAAAAAAATGAATAAAAAATTAAAAGCATAAAAATATTATGTTGCACATCATATATATATATTAAGTTTTCCTTAATAATAACATACACACGCAATGTAATAATTCTTTTAAATATGCAGATGTCCTGAATTTATATACCCGAGACGAGTATATATACAAGTATGTAAGTAAATAACATAGTATGAAATGTAATGTAATACTAATTGCAATAAAGGATCCATGGTACGAAATAGAGGGGTGAGATGATATAATATGAACACCAAGTATCAGCCTCTCTTTAAGTGGAGGTTTGGACAAGGATGCTGTATCACTCACTCACCATGCCTTACAGGATAATCCTCAGACACGGCCTGCTTCAAAAGCCAGAATCTACTAATACAACACCACATCAATTCTTCCCTGGATACCTATCAACCCATTTGAGTCGAGGATTCTTCACAAAATTTTGGAGCCAATTTTCATACAAATCTACATCAAAAAGTTTGAGGAAACTGGATCTTTTCCTTCACACATGCATGCCTATGCTTCCCGGCAGTTTCCTGTTCTTTTCTCCCATCTCTTTCTACGTCGTTGCACTACTATATTGGAAACAATATCTAGCGCAATTTCTTTGAGAAGAAAGAAATAAGTATATATAAGGCGTTGAAGTTGAAAAGATATAAGTAGTAGCAAAAGCTAGAATTTGTCCCAACAAAGCATGCTTTCTAGGTTGTCCATGCAAACGTGATGAACATAGTAAGATTTCAATTCTGATGGATGGCTGAAGAAAATGAGGTATGATAGAAAGACAATAGATGGAGATTTTACCTAGGAGCTTGGTAATAACCGGCCATTATACATCTTGTCAAGCAATTTTCGTGCGTCCGGTCTTCTGAGAAGGCCTTTATTGTTTGGTAAACCTGTCCCTAAACATACAGGACAGACTAATTTCCCTCGACCTGCACCAGCCAAAAACATTCAATAAACAAATCCTACAAAAGGGTTGCATCAAAAGGAGGAGGAAAGGGAATGAGGATAATTTTCTTCAAAATGTTGTTACCGTAATCAACAAGGCTTTTCTCTTTTTCCAGCCTAATAAATAGGATTATTATACAGGAAAACAAGAATCTCCTTCTTTAAAAAACCATCCATCGAATGAAAATCCACAGCAAATGCATCAACATTTATCCTAATGGATGTTTAGGATATGATGAAATGTAAACTAGTTAATTACCATAACAGTTTGGACATTCTGTAAACTCATAGACGTCTTTTGCCCGTTTTCTGTTGAGAGCTTTCCATTTTCCTGTACCACCACACATATCACCTAAATAAAGAGCAAATGAACGTCTCATGGACCAGATGAGGTCAGAGCAAAAGTGTGCCGTACTAATCACATTGAGAATTATAAAGTGCTTTCTATTTTCGTTCCTCATATCTCAGCAATTTGTGCAAATCTTAGAATTGAATGGGACTGGAAAAAAACCATAATGGATTAATCATAAGAATTGTGGACTGCTATTTGAATTTTGAGAGTTTTTGGGATGAGTAAAGCAGAAGGGCTGTGCTGACAAAATATTAATTACTTCACATACAGTGGTTCGTTGTTAGGAATCAGAATATCTGTTTGTTGTTTTTCCAACAAAACAATGATGGCCAAACATGAAAATCTGTATATGAACTTACAGATAATAGCACCACTGCCCCCGCAATTGCGACAGACCGCTTTTTCTTTGCTATCCGAAGCAATTGCCTTAGAATCTGAATCAGAAATTCCTGGTGCTACTATCAAAGCCACAGTTGAACATAAACAAGTCAGACACTGACGACGGGAGGGTGCAGTATGAGATGCCTGTTACAGAACAAGAATAGTCACTTGAAATGATGATACATTTTTTTGCTAGCCAAAAATGAATTTTCTATCAATAATGACAAGGACTTACACTAACAACCGAGATAATACAGGTCACACACAAATTAGCTAGGCAAAAAGATAACTGCTATTATCCCTTCTTAATGATCTAAATTACACATAATATACAATTGAGTGCATATTTTCACATTAGACTACTGACTACATTTTCCTCGAAGTCAGAAACTCAACCAATAAGCTCTTATGTTTTCATTTTCGGTTTTCAATAATATGAGCATTCCCAGCATAAGCTCTGACCTTGTGCACAGTAATGAATAGCTAAGTGGAATAAAGCTCTACTACATCAGAAATACAGAAGGTCTAAGAGAATATCACTGGTATTTACCACGGTTGGAACATCATAATAAAAGTTCCCATTTCTCCAATAAAATAGCAGACTTGTTTTCTTCACTCCATGCCTTTGTATGGCTTTCTTTCCGTCAGAAAATGAAGAATTAGAGAAATATGGCATTAGTGGGAAATACCTTTCTCAAAAGTCTAAGTGAAACAGAGTTTTATTTGCTTCAAAGAGAAAACTTTTCCCAATCTTCGGTAGATATAGTTATCAAGAGCCTAAGAAAACGTTTTACTAGACACCTAAACCTACTTGACGGTCTACTAAAATTCATGATTGGCAAAGTCTACTTGCTCTAAACTGTCAAAACGAACACCATACTAGCACTATTTTTCAAATTCTCACCAAGATAAGTAGAACAGGACCATAATATGCAACTAGATAGACATTTTGAATACGACCAACTCAATTGAGAAGAAACCTCTGAATTAGCATAAGGAACAGATCATAAAGAAGTTCTCGATCAATACAGCTCGACTATTACATAGAGCATATGTCAGCAAAAGAGTCCACTTCAAGGTTAGCTTGTATTTCGTCCGCTGCCTCAGCTCAAATATGCTCAAGATGGTATTCAAAGGAAAAATCAAATCAAAGTTCAATACTATCCAGTTTAGTTTTATCTCCAATTTTATGGTGCATACAACTGGAGAACCAAGAAATTTTTCTTAGGGGGAAAATGCCAAGATACTAGCAAAGAAAATATCAGGTCATAATGGCACTAACAAGCACTGTAAGTTAGTAACTGGAAAGGGCGTAAAAGATCAATGAACCTCAGCCTTGATGAGTTCTAACGAGTGATCAGAACTACGAGGAGAGCAGGTCTCATCCTCCAAACTGGATCTTGCACGAAATCCAACTTTCTGCAAATTGACTGCTACAATATGAGCAAAACAAAGCAAAATTAACTCACTTTTAGCATAATTAAACAGAGCTATCCAGCTACATCATGCAGCCATTACATCACAATATGCAAAAGAAAATGCCAAGCTGCTTCTTTTCCATTTCCTTTTATAGTCATACAATCAATTATCAGATAGAAACGGAAAATTCGTGTAACATTTTTATTTTGCTTCTTGCAGATACACTTTCTACTGCTGAATTTGCAACACTTAACTAAACATTGAATCAAAAGCCCATAAACTAGCATCTGCATAAAACTATGGACCAAGCAAGAATACATAAATTCAAGAAAGAGCCATGGCCGACCATATCTTATCTTCAATCTATGAAGGCCCTTTTCTTGCAGAGTTACACATACCAGTTATTTCGAACAAATTGACTAAGAATCCACATGGGTTCGCATAAAGATTGAAAATTCATCCTTTTCTAACAAGCTATAACAGCAAAAACACAAGAGCGAGCAAAGAGCAGACACTTACATCGCTTTGAGGAAGGCTTAGAATGTTGCACAGAGAATCTTGAAAGAGCAGAGGGTCCATGTGAAGAGAGATGATAAGCCATCTCTCACTCTTTCTAAATGTGTGCGACTGTTTGAGTGTTTGTGAAAGAGATCAATTCTTTCGTGTGGCCGAGTAATTGTTTGAAGTGGATTTTTATGAGAATTTGTCAGCATTATTCCGCGCTGGTTATTGGCTTCTTGCCAGCGGCTGCCAAACACTCTACGTGTATATATTTATTTCCAAATTATGTGATCTCATAATTCATAATAAGTCACAAAATATTAAATAATAAAAAATAATATGTTCATTTTTTCAAAAAAACAAAAAAGGATAGAGAAACTAGTTAATAAAAATTGTTATGTACTTGTTACAATTGAGGAGAGATGTTAATTGATAAATAACTGACAATTTAGATATACGAGCTACAAATGAAAGGACCAAAATTCAAGTAAAACTAAAAAGAGACAATTAAATCTAAACGACTCATAACAAATTGGAGAATCCTATTGTAACTAGAAACTTGGGAAAAATGCAAGCAACTCCCTTATGATATTGCAAATCAGCAAATTACCCCCTTATAAAAAAATAAATAGTGATTTACCTCCTTGTATTTTTAAAAATACAACATTTACCCCCTATGATTTTTAAAATGAAGCAATTTACCTCCATGTATAAGGAGGTAAATTGCTATATTTTTTTCATAAGAGGGTAGTGTGCTCATTTTCAATATCACGGGGGGTAAATTGCTATTCACCCCTAGAAACCTAATATAAGGGAAAAGATGTCTAAAAAATCCAATTAAAGATGAGCTGAAATATATGCCCAGTCCAGTAAGATAAAAAATCGACTTGATGAATATGTCCTCGCTCGGTAGGAAAAAGGAGGTATGTGGGCAGGTACTACCTAGAATCGACCTTAAGTTGAGCTAGCGTGAAGTTGCTTTTATTTATATAAAACATGACTCATATTATACAATTAATAGAATGCAAACGTAAAATTGAGAGATTGATTATTGTAGAGCACTCTTTGACCACTATAAACTTTGAATACCCCTTCCTCCCTTCTTATACTAGTTTTCAAATATCTTGGCCTCGATTTTTACTGAAATTGTTATTAAGTATTAAAATACTAATGTATTTTTTACAAATCAGTCTTCAACATTGAAAATTTACAACTTGATACCTCCATTCCATGGTAATGAAAGTCTAAATATTCTAAGGAAAATCCCATGAAGTGAAGGTACATGCAAATACTTCAATTGGCTTTGACTTGCCTCTTCTTCTTTTATTTTTTCATTTATCTTTTTGAGGGGGCAAATTGGTAAAAGCACAACAAGGCCATAACTCTGGAAAGAGCTCAATCACCATAGAATTTGTAGGCACATATTTGGAGAATTTACCTAAATTGGAACGGGAAACAAACAAAGAGAGATAAAAGGGCACATGGGCCTAACTTAAAGAGTGTGGACAGGCTTTAATGAGTGGTCCATCTTACCCCTTCACTGGCCCAGCAAATTTATTGGGCTGCATTTTGTGTAATCCATCACTATGAGGTGGTGCCTCAAAAATGTTTGAAATTTCAAATTAACCCCTCTAATTATGAGAAACTTTGATTTAGCCACCATACTTGTGGAGAAATGAGAGGAAAAAAACCCTTCATTGCTCTTCTCTTTGAAAATCAATGAGTCAAGTATTAATAGTCCATTTTGCCCTTCTCGCATTTATTGTAATATACAACCTACTTGCTTTTTTCAGAAAAGAATATTTTTTTTTGAAGGAATTTTTTTTTTTTTTCTGATTTCACGTGCTAATGACAGCAAATCATTATCTTCTGTATAATTATTATAGAGTTAAAAATACATGCTTGGAGAATTTCACTCACAACTCTTACAAAATAACTAAAAAAAATTCGAGAATGATGAAATATTATATTAAAATACAAATACAAAACTATTTAGTTGATGCTTTACTCCTAATAAGAAAATTTGATATTCGCGAGATAACTGATTGAATGTTACAATACAGTCTTTTAACTCTAGATTACTACAATTTAAATAAATGAAATTTATAATTTTCTCCTTCCAATTTTCACACTCTTTAAAATTAAAATGTTCATATGTAGTGTACGTGGTAAATATAATTTTTTTTTGTTTGTTTTACTTTCGGACAATCATCATAATTCAACTTATTCCTTTGATAGGAAATATGATTGATGCATGTGGCCAATGCCATAGAAAATGGTAAATAATGATAATTAAATGTAGGTACCTTTTTCCTATAACTTTCCCCTAAGTTGATGTGCAATGCCCTTTAAAAATTAAAAGTGAGCACAAAGAATCTTGCAGGCTTCACTTGTGAAGAGGATAATGCTTCATTATTTTCAATATAATTATTCAAATATATATATATATATATATATATATCTTTGATATGGTTGTTTTTATAGGTGGGTGGAATTGCTCTTACCTACCTATGAAGTATTGATTATCTCGATCTAGATAAATAATATTGACCTATATAGAAAATATTAGGTTTGTTGGGGGTGGACTCCCATTTAAGACCCTCTAATGCCACATATTGAGCTCAAGGTTATAAAAGTCGCAAAGTGGGAATTGGGATATGATAGTAATAAAAGTCATACCTTATGAAGTGACTCAATTTACGTTTATGTTAATTAATACAATCCACACGTCGTTTAAATAGTCATTAAATGTGTTGGGTATATATGTTTGATAATCGTGCCATCGAGTCAAGTGGGTCGGGTGCGATTGATCCTTTTAAAAAATGATCAACATATTTGAAAATTTTCTCATCTCTAATGAAAAATCTATTTTGTTGTTTGTTCATTTTATCTCTTCCATCACGTATAGAATCTTTTAATAAGGCAACTCAAGAATCAATGTATATATGTATATCTCTACAATGAATCGATGAAGTAAAAAAAAAATATATCAATGAATATATATATACACTTCATCATAGGAACTCATTGTGCAAGTAATAATGCTCAACCGCTACTAGAGGAAGAAATTCATAATAAAGCAGCGATTTGATCACTGAATATCTCATCTTCTTCTTTATTGGAATTCAAGAAATGGAATGGTATAATATAAATACATAACACAAATGTGAATGGCGATAACATAGACATAGACATAGACATACACATACACGTAACTGTGGAGGTCCACTTAGAAAAAAAGTGTATGACGACGGGTAAGCATATGATATGAGAAGGTGCTAAGATCCATTAATATACGTGCATTTACTTGTCGTGCCTTCATTTCTCCAACACACAATTCTTGCGCTTTCGCTTCAAGGTACACCATTTTCTTCAACAATTCCTCTCTTTTCTATACATAATTATTATTATTATTATTATTTTATTTTTGTGTTCTAGCCGTCTAATCTTGGATTTCCTTTTATCCGTTTCTTGACGTTCAATCCATTTTCCCTTTTGAAATTCTTCTTGGAATCACTTGAATGTGAGGTGGGTTTTTGTGTTTGTATTTTCTTGTTCAGTTTCTTGCTGAATTGTTTCTTTTTCTTTTTTCCTTCCCTTTTTTATCTTCTGGGGTGGAGGAAAAAGAGTTGAGGATTTCAGAGAGAGGGGGAGATGGGGAGAGTGTTTGAGGTGACTCTAGAAGGGAAGATCTACAGTTGCAGGCACTGTGGAACTCATCTTGCTCTTGCTGAAGAAATCGTCTCCAAGGTTTAACATCACTCCTTTCAATTTATGGAAGGATTGATCTTTGCTTCTTGTTCGTGAGTTTATGTGTAATCTTGGGTTTGGAGCTGAACATCAATCTTTTTTTCATTGTTGTTTGACTTGAATACAATCTTGGAGCTGTCACTGAGAATTTTGGTATTCCTAACTATAGGGATGATCAGTTCTTGTTTCTTGTTTTTTCATTTTATGTACAATCTTGGAGTTGTTACTGTGCAAATGTTTGGTGGGTTTACACGGTAATAATCAGGTTTTGTTTCTTGGTCTTGTTCTGTTGACTTGATGTGCAATCTTGGAGTTGTCACTGTGAATTCTGGTAGTTTTAGTCACGATAATGATCTGTTTTTGGTTGTTGGTTGTCTTTTCCATTGAGGATCATGGTGTGTTTTATGATTAATGTTTGAGGAGATTTTGGGGGAATATGTTGCACTAAGATCTTATGTCTAAAAACAGAGGAATATAATAATGTAATTCTTGCAAATTGAATTGTATCAACATAGAGTTCTAAATAACTAATTTAATTTGATTGCTGGTATTTCTGCAAGAAGAAACTTTGTTTTAATAACATATGCTGTAGAGAAAATCTACAGTTATTCTGGATGTTAAGTTGAAGAATCAGTTTGAACATTGGTTCCAATTTTAGGCACTGTGTTCTTGGAACAATGAAAACTCTATTACGCCACCAACCATTTGGTTGAATGGTATAAACTTCGTGGGTGAGATCCTGGTTTCAAACTCAGGTTTCCCCTAGTTGCAATCCCAACATTAATGATCTTAGGTTAGCAGATATATCTAGTTTGATGCATATTGTTCTTTTATCATGCTCTGTCATAGATGTCTGGGGAGAATATATTAGCCAGTTAGTGAAACAGGAAAAGCTTGTAGTATTCTATGGAGAGCCTATTCCTGGAAAGAAAAATAAATGTACTGCAAATTGGAAAGTCCAATTAGTTTAACTTACGCTGAGTCATGATTAGATTTTCTATATTTAAAATTATGTGATTTGGTATGTTTGGGGTTGAGTTTGAAATGTATTACTTTTACTTAGGCTTCTTGGTCAGACACACATTGTTTGACTTTTCCTTTCCTTTCCTTCTTGTTCTTTGCTTCAGTCTTTCCACTCCAGGCATGGGAAGGCTTATCTCTTCAATAAGGTGTAAGTTTTCCTTATCCTTTGGCAGCTGATATATGTTTCGCGAACCATTTCAACGCATGAGATTCATGTATTAGTGTAAATAAGTTGGTGAAGATCTCCCTTTCCTGTTCTAAAGTGGATATAGCAAATGGACAAACTTTGCAGGGTGTTAAGGCAGCATGTGAACTGAAAGATATTTGATTTTTCATGGTTCTTTATTTATTTGGTTTCAGAAGATTATGTTGGGCAAGTGAATGAACCAAATGTGAGGAGGACAAGGAAAATACATGTTTTTGATATTTCTGAGAGAAACTACTTGATTTTCTGGACTAGGTTGAAGCCTTCAATGAAGTAGACTACAACAGAAGAAGACTGTATGAGGGTCATATTATACTATTTAAAATATGTGTTTTGAGTTTGCTGCTTGGGCTGGTAGCTTATTCGACTATGATCTCAAGACAGTACTTTAATGTCAACTTTACTGGACTATTGCAGAAGCCCACTCTCTTTCTCTCTGTCCTGTCTATAATCTTCAGAGAGAGAGCTTTCTTGATGGCCAGCTTAAACTTGTAGTGTGTGTCTTAACTTTTTGATGTTCTATGATGACTGCAGAAATGGATACTTTTCCATATGCAACATATCACGGCAATGTCTAGCCCTGTTCTGTGTTATGGAGTTTATGTTTGTGGGGAGCTAATTTTCTGTATGTCTTATTTTTACGGTCTTAATAACCTTAATCATCACTCGTAAACACCTTCTGAAACTCCAAAAGTACATGCTGCTAACCACATTCAAAAGCTTTGCATTTGCTATTATCTGCAAAGACACTCCAAAGGAAACCAAGGGTAAATGACTAATGCATTAGAATCCATCTTAAATTCCATTAGATTTTTCTTTTCTTCTCCAGTGTAAATGTAACTCTTGGGGAAAAGGAAGAGAGGCTGATGATGACTGGATCGCACATAGTCTCTGATATCTTCTGCGTCCGATGTGGTTCAATTGTCGGATGGAAATATGTAAGATCCATCAGATGGAAAAACATTGTACCTATTATGTGGTCTTAGTTGTTTGTAATCATCTTGTTATTATCTCCAGGAAACCGCTCATGAAAAGAGTCAAAAGTACAAGGAAGGCAAATCTGTTCTCGAGCGGTATGTCCACGTCTAATTTTCAAAATATAAGAAATTAGTCTCAAGAGGGTTATAGGATTCTGAGTTGTGACGTCTCTCTATTTAACAGGTTTAAGATTTCTGGGCCGGACGGAAGCCATTATTGGGTCAGCCACGGAGCGCATGTTGGAGGAAGTGATGCAGACGATGCTTGAGTACTGAATCTTCACATCTACATATTTATCTCCAATTGTACATTCTTAGACCACCTCTCCTTACTGTTGCTCTTGAACTACTGGATTCATATTCGGAGCTTAACAGCCTAATTCTTAGCATGTATTACAATCGTGGCATATAATTATCAATCTGACACCTGATCAGCACTATTGAAGCGTTCTGTGGTTTCTAAAACTAAGGCTGTGATGAGAAAGTGTGAGTTTCTAACTATGTGCCAAGATTTACAGTCAAAGTGTCGGTTTCATAGTTCAGGCACACAGGTCAAGTTGCGTGGGCCACACAGTAGTCACCGTCTGCGTAGGATGCACAGACTTGTCTTTGAGTGTGTGCATCGAGTGTAAAATACAAGTTACGTTGTGCATAAGATAGGTTCAACCGCTAACGTGGTTTAATATCCATCGGCGGTTGTTCTTATACCTACTTGTTGAGGTAGCTCTCAGGAAATGGCATGTTCATCTTCTTGAAGAGCTTAAGTCTATGTGAGGGCTTTGCTAAAATCATTGCAACCTGAAGCTGTAATAGAATAGTCTGTCTACTCAGTAGGTTGAAAGTTGGAAACTCGTTTTTCAAAACTTGGGACTTAAGACTTCTCCAACTGTAAATTAGGTTTTGGTTTGACTCAATTTAGATATATTGAGTTTGAATTTAGGATGGTTTCTAGACCCTATATAATATGGTATTTTTCCTCACTCCTGTGTATCCATTTTAGAAGAATTCCAGTGAATTCATAAACTATCTGTATCATTTTGGACAATGTTATTTATATAAATCATCTTTTTTATTTTATATTTTTGTGAAGAATTGCACACTCAAAAATATTAACATCATTACACAAATTATTATTATTATTCTTTTAACTGTTAAAGAGTGGTTTGTATAATTATGCAAAAAGTGTGGATATCTGGATAATGATTATAATTATATTATTAATTATTGATATGATATCAACATAATATATTTATAATTAACAAATAATAATTGTTATTAAAATAAATTAACGCGCACATTATGAAATTTGTGGGCATGATTTCAGATCCGTCCAATCGTTTACAGGCCCACCGATTGTTAAATCTTACAACTTTAAAAAAGCGGAAGCATGATTTTTAAAAAAAAGAAAAAGAAAAGAAAATTAATAAAATAAATAAATAAACACGCAGAAAAGACCAATTATATCTTAAATTGGCTGAAGGTGATTGTAAGGCACTTTTAGTATCATGGTCGGTAATATGAAGGCGACTATATAAAACAAACAAGTTAGGAATAATTACACTCCATTTTTTATATTTGGGCTAATTACATGTAAATTATATATAGTTTAAAAAATTACATCTAATACTTTTGAGGTTTACTTCCATCTGATAAGATCTTCCGTTAGTCAAAATTCTCTAAATTTGTTAATATTAAAAAAAATTAATAGTTACCATCGATTAATTTATTACAAGTCAAATAATTTTTTTATGACTAAAGTACCATTATAACGATTAAAATATATCTCCTTACATGCATTAACTTGTTAAGATGTATAAAGACAATTTGATAATAAAAAATTTTATTTAACCTGCAATAAATCAGAAATAATCAATAGAAAATAAATATAAATTTCTTTTATTTAATTTTTTGTTGTTGTTAATATCAATAAATTTGGTGAATTTAAACTAATGAAGAAACGTATTTGTTAGACAAAAGCAAACTTCAAGAATACTAGATATAATTTTTCAAATCACATAAGATCTACGTATAACTATACCAAATATCAGGAAAAAAGAGTGTAATTATCCCAACAAATTATTTATTATGAATAGTTTGACAATTAAAACCAAACCGTATCCAGATATTGGGTAAATGGATATTTATAATTAGATTTTGAGCAGTTCCCAGTGATATCATCAACAATAATGGAATATAATATTTCAAATAATTTGTGACACAGCAATTACACACAATCAAAAGTATAAAAGAAAATGATTGCATAGACAAAAACAGAAAACAACCAAGTTTATACAAGTTTGAAAAATTTCTTTACGACCTTGTATATGAGATTAGTTTTAAAAACAATTGAACCTTTTTATTTAATATCTACATTGATTCTAAACCCATTCTATAATTAATTGAAATGTTTAAAGCGCTTGTTTGTTTTTTATTTTATTCCCTGTTGAAACATTAATAAAATTAAAAACATGTTTGTTTACAGTATTCTCATTGAAAATATATTAATTTAACACCACAGTTCAATATAAAGCACAATTTCATTAACTAATTTAATCATATTCATTCACGTGAAAATTTATACAAAATTAAAAATACAAAACCAAGACATGCACAGAGAGATTGGCGTATAAATATGTGAAATGAAGCATAACAATTTCTAGCCTCTTCAATTTCCCTTTCTGAAAATGAAGAAAGCCACTGGCACCAAAAAGAGCACACTAGTATCAGAGTCATTGGCAACTAGTCACATACTATAGAGGATTTTAAACAAGGAAAAGTAAACAGAGTTATTACACCAAAATGAAACAAAGTTAAAAACCGCAGTGTGGAGTTCATCTCATCTGCAATATACACAACCATTAATTACGGGAACACTGTTTCCCATTTTAAAATTTCATGAACTGGGATTGGTATTATATTCTTTTCCATAAACAGGTGAAGAACATGTATAGCTGAGTGATCAGCACATTCAGTAAATAAAACTGATGAAGTGTATCAAATGGCTGCACAACGCGAATTTATTACACAACATCTGAGGGGGCGAACCTGATGTGAACAGAGATTTGATGAACGATAGACATTTTTTGAGTAATCATCCTAGGGAGTAAACCATTTGCTTGGAAAGCTCTGTACCCACAACTCTAACATATCTTTGTAATTGCTTTTCCATGAACTTCCTCTGGCTGGGATCAAATGCATGCCGTAGATCCTACAAAAATAGGTAAGAAATTTATCATAGCTGTAAATCTTATGCAAAACGTTCGCTAAAAAAGATTTCCTAAAATCTTTGGAAGACCCATCTCTATGAAAAGAATCATTCAGTCCATCTCCATCTCCGCATCAATTGTATAACATGATAATAGAAAGGGGTAGTTACGTCAACATCTAATGGGGGTTAGTGTAATCACAACTTGTATTCCTTTCTCCAAAAATAAAAGAATAATAAATAATTGATTGATTACAAGGACTTCTATTGAGACTTAAGCTAATTAGTGACTATACCCCTTTCCATTCGAAAATACCAGAACAGCTATCTAAGTGTACAACATTTACACTCTGTTTCCTTCAAGTTTAGAATGCTTACATGCTTGTTCTGTGCATAATTCTAAAAGGAGACAATCGTAAGGTCTACCATCTACTTATGCTCAAATCTAGTGTTGTTTTTTGAAAATTACCCATGAACTGAGGTTATGTTCTTTGGAAACTTCAAATGAAGATTGTGTTGATATTCTATGTCTACTTATCTATCTCACTATCTGAGTTAGTTAAAATGAACTAATTTGCTGTTTTCCACATAAATATGGCAACAAACAAGGATGAGAAAAACAATACATGAGGTTGTATCCAACTTGCACGTGTGCATAACACAAGCAATCAGTAAAATGCATGTAACATAAACAATGTTACTTAAAATTCACTCTTTTATAAATTCCCAACCACAGAAGACAACCCTACAACTTTAACAAGTTACCAAGTTAAATTGAACAATTAAGTTTTCGGATGATATCATTAGGTTTCATCCAAAACCCTAATGGAAAAAGGAGGTATATAAACACTGTAAACTTGAATGGAAAGTTTTTTTATAATTTCAGAATGCAAGGAGCCATAGTTTGTAATTACACCAACTTATAGGATATTCAATTGTCGCTAACCTAATATAATGAAAACAAGTTCAATATCATATAACTTACCTTGTATCTCAGACGAGCTCCTCTGACTCCAAACAAAACATTACTAAGATCAACATCTTCCAATGCCAAACTGGTTGCAGCACCAGCTTCTGAGTCTGATTCATCGTCAGATAAATCTGAGTCAACTTCAGCCATCTCATCCTCGTTTATGGAAACATCATTTGAGGCATCCTGAGCAAAGTCATTCTGTTGTTCTTCCATATTGACAAGAACATCTTGTGGCAAGAACACTCCATTTTGTAAAGTGGCGTAATCAGATAAAACCACGTACTTTCTTCTGTCTAGAAGTGGCTTTGCAATATCATATCGAACCCACCTATGTAAAACAGTGTGAGTTAGAAACATAACTGAAGTAACAGCAACATGGAGGGCCAGGTGGCTGTCATGTAGAACCACTTTATTAAACTCGTAAATGGGTAATTTTCACTAACTTATAGATAAAGAGTTTAAACCAGCAATCCTCAGCGCCAACATAAGCGCTCAATAGAATTCAGACAAAGCCTCAAGCCAACAGGAGCATGAATCTCCATCTTATGTCCATGCAGAACTATCTAGCCACTCCATCTCAACCGTGTCATGTTCTTTAGATTACTTCATCAAAACGAGTTTCGTGCTCTTATTAGAGTTCAGTGAGGAAAAATAAAGCAGATTAGTTTATAGTGAGACAGTTCAGAAGGGTCTCCACACCTTTAGAAGTTGATCTCTGTTGGAGGATTCTGGTGAATGTGAACTTTTTTGGTGGCCCTTGTTAATTACTGTTTACTCACTATGACACTTCAGCAGCAATGTACTTATGGATAAACATTTAACTACCTAGGCACAACCTTCTATACAAACTCTCTCCTGATGCTTTTATTTCAGTTATGAGCCAATTCATAGACATGGTAGCTAACTCGATCATTACCATATTAGGAACAAGTAAAAGTTCATTAAACTTTTAAGTTAAAATCAGAAAAACCAAGTACCCACTTTATACAGAGATCAATTCAGATCCTTTTTTCTAATGTTAATTTATGGCTAAATCTTTGAAAGATGATAACAGCAAATCCAAGCTACCACCATAAAATTTCAGAAACACCATTTATTCTCTACATTCATCTTACACAAACTTAGGTAAAACTTACTGGTAACGAAGAGGACAAAGGAGCTCAGATGGTCGATATGCAGCTTTGTATCTCATCTTGATGCAGGAGTGAATGTAATAGCCAAGATAATAGTACTGGAGACTTGGGCAATGCACTTGGTTCTCACTAACCCATCTAATTTCTTCCAGAGCTGAATACTTGCCAAGTGACAAAAAGGCCAGGTCAGGGTCCCAGAATAAATATTTGCTTGATAAACACTTAGGCAGTATATCAATTACACCAACTGCAATAAGCTTCCCATCTACCAAATACTGCTGATGGAAAGAACCAAATCCACATGGAGGAACTGCATTATCATCATTTGGTTCAATATGTACTAAAGGAGTGTCAACCAAAAATCTCTTATATGAGCTTTCAGTGACATGATCAGGTGTGTCATTATGCACTATCAGCTGATATTTCCTATATAAGGAGTATTCTTCATAATCAAAGCTAGACCTTTTCAACCGAATCTCAAACCTCCGATGTTGGCCTTGAGGTCCTCTGCAGCTTTTCTTTGAATGCTTGTCATTAGCACAGTTTGCTGTGGGAGATGACTCTAAGATCGTACCTCGGCCAACTTCAACTAAATCCATTTGCTGCGTGGCAGAATAGAAATTTATGTGCCCATTGCAAGCTCTGACTGATAAACCACAGGATTCAGTCGGCTGCTTCAAATGGCCTGCCAAAATTTCAGCAATCATCTTGGGAGAAAGATCATCAGAGTCTCCCTTTCCTCCCACATCATGTTCAGATGATTTTGTAGGCTTGGCATCCTTCATTAATCGTTTTACAGTAGCTGCAATCTGGAATGCGATATTGCAGGAGAATATGAGTTCTTCTGAATTTTCTGCTTGCAACTTTCTTTTAGCTGGTGCAACTTTTTTGACGGAAGCCTTAGGCAACTGGTCACAGGAAAACTCCCAACTTTTTATGCGTAATTGTACTGTATTATCAATTTCGTCAGACAAGAAATGCATAAGCTGGTCCGCCTTGTTCTTACCTTCACAATCAACTACCGAGGACTCCATTGCAGCAAAACTTGTATCCTCATTATTTGCAGTGCTGCACGATCCCCCAGAAGTATTTAGCTCATCAGTTGACTTGTCTGTCTTTTTTACATCTAATGTGCCATCCAGAAACCTACAAAAGGTCGATTCTGCAGTTAGTACTTACACTTATCTGGAAACTTTTCAGAACAAGGAATCTTCATATTGTAAAAGCAGCAAACAATTGGCAGGCAAGCCACTATAGTTCCTAATAAACATAACATAAAGAACCTTGGACTTGAGAAAAAATGGGGGGGGGGGGGGGGGGGGGAGTTTCGGGGGGA
>NC_026151.1:10907998-10916062 GCF_000512975.1 Sesamum indicum
AAAAAGGGGGGGGGGGGGGGGGAGTGCAGATCTTAGGGGAAACATGCATGTCTAGGAATTCGGTTCTATTAGGCACCAAACTGATGGCAACATTAGTTTGATACGCACTTTCCCATAAGAAAGGAAAAAGTAAAAATGATAAGCATTTTACAAGTACTGTTGCATAGTCATTTCATGAGTGAGACTGAAATACATATAATTATAAAATTTGAGCAAATGCAGTTTGCAGCATATTAATAGTTCAGAAGATCAATCAGCAACCCACTTATTTAGCTTATGCATCAATAAACATGCTGGCGTGCACACTATTATAGAAATCTCAAACATCCACCACACAAGACTAGAAAACTTCATGTGCATTGTGGCCTGCAATATAATTCATGTCCAATGGAGTTGTTCACAAGTATGTGGCAACTCCAGACAACATGATGGGTATGGGAATATACCTCTGCATCCGTTTTGATACTCGAATTTGTTCTTTAGAAGGAACAAAATCACTAGCTTTCAGACGAATAGTGTACGACGGGCAGCATGTTTTCTCCATGTCAGGTTTGTACAAGAAACAGCCAGATCTTCTCCAGCCTCTGTCAAGGAGAGCTACAGAGAAGAAAACTCTGAGAAGGATCATCCTGATCTAGTCAAAATGAATTGGCAAAATCAAATAAAGCAAAAAAAATCAATCGAGTAATATCCGGGTTTCCAAGACAAATAAAAAGCACGCATTTCAGATCCGCTGTTAAAATCTTTTTAAAAAGTAAAAGTTATAGGCAATCTAAAGTGTTGTCCTGAAAGAAGCTGATTTCAGAAATGATTACAACCGAATTTTCTCTGCAACTGGTTTGGTTCAAGGCTAAATGAACAAAACTCAAGAACACCACATATGTCAATGAAAATGAAGCATCGCAATTGGCAAAGAGAAAGACACTGAAATATAAATGGACAGCACTTCTATTCACTATTAACCATCTGAGCATCACAATAACAAAGCATGAACTAAAAATAGATGATTGTTATTGAAAAAAGTTTCTTAATTCTCACTAAAATATATGGAAGAAAGAAAGCTAGAGTTCTTACCTTGATAGTGATCAACCGTCAGACTATGTGCCCAAAGCCCTAAAAAAGAAACGGATGGGACATCAGGATGTATATACTATATACATATTTCTGTTCAAAGAATATTTGGAAGAATAATGCATAATAAAGGCAATTTAAGAAATAGAAGCATAATGAGGAATGACTAATGAGTATAGCTAGGAGTACCCTGAGAGTGAGTTCACCAAAGTTTAACTGTTGGTACACAAGGCATGCTAAATATGCACCAGTTATGGATAAATGTGTGAAATTTGAAAACATCATACAAGTAAATGTGGATATTTGTATGGGTATGCACATATGGAGTAAATGATGTTTAGCATGGTCATAATAATATACTAAGCACATCCTTCATCCAAATCACTTAAAAAACATTATATAATCTCATGAATGTAAAAGCTTGTAGAAAGAGTCATAACAAATTCAGTTTCAGATTGAGGTATTGTGCTTCAAGCATGTGTGATTAAGAATTCCTCACTGCAGGAAATGATACTAAAACTAGGATATAAGGTACCATGATATCTTGAAATGAAGTAATAATGAAGATGTTGTGACTATACATAACAAAACAGATAAAGGTTTTGTGGAGACGGAAAATAGTTACAAACGAGTTAAGTGTGCTGTTGGCTCGAAAGACATTATGTAATGCATCAAACTCCACACTGCAACAGAAGTTATTACCATCTCCCTAAGTAGCACCATTTTGCTTATGCACATATAAAAAAGACACCTCCAAAGTGACTTTTCAGAATTATAGTAATTTAAATGATCGAGCTCACAATTTAATATTCCAGTGTCAATGCAGCTTTCTCGGCCATTTATCAAAATTCCAACAATTTTCTTCGAGACATGAACTTATTCAAAAAAACATATTTCTCTTCACATCATGCTACTGTAGAAACAAAAAGAACAAAAAAAAAAAAAAAAGGAACCACATAAAAACAGAGAACCTCAACATTTAATCAAGCAATTCAAGTTTAACACTCATTAAGAATACATTCATAATCGCTGAAGTGATAGTCAGTCGACTTACAACCCAACATATCCATCGTTCAGTACAATTTTTGGAGCTATGTGAAATAGAGACACTAACCATGAGAAATACTGGTCCGCGCCCCAGATTTACAATAACCACAGGTGCTCTTCCGGCGGCCGACATCCATCACCACGCTCTCGCCTCTGCCACCATTTCCGCCGCTGCCACTGGTACTCGCTTCGCTTCTCATCTTCTTCGCCTCTGCCATGGCCCGATCTTCACCGATTGGATCTTCAGATTATACTCCAATGTTGATGACGAGAGGTTTCAGCTTTTACCCGAAGAACAAATTGAGTACCATCTTTCTATTTTATCTTCAAGTCCTTTATAAGTTTAATCCTTCGGACTTGGTAGGTAAAAAAATAAATATTCTGCGCATAAACCTTGACCCAAAAACCGGCTCAATTCAAATTCCGTGGAAATTACAAGGGGGGTAAATAAGATATTTAATATAGTTGAAGGGGTTAAAGTGTAAAAATTAGTTAGGTAGAGCTAATTTGGAGTTTCTTGTTTGATTGGGGGGGTTGTGTCTGAACCCACTTAGCAGTGTAGTCAAAAGGGCTCATACTTCTTTTTTATTTTCTCTATTAATGCTCTGAGATTCTGACTTTGACACAATATTATATTAATTATCTTATGCCTAACTATAATATTAATTAAATTATTTTGTATGTGTTTTCACATTATTTAATAGAAGTAATCTGAACCTCGCGAATTGTAATCACAAATTACTGACCATCATCACATTAAATTATAAATTTATAATTTTTTGAACAATGATGAAATATTTATATCAAATCTCAAGAAAGTTTGTAATTCATTTTAAAAGATTTCATTAATTAAGACTTAATTAAATCTCAATAGTGTGATAAAACAAGCATCTCTTTAACGAGGAGGTCATGTATGAAATCTCGATAACATGATCTTATGATGAAACATTTTAAACTATTCTATAATATATATATATATGGTTTCAGATCAATAAATATGATCGATTTCATATCGTACTTGAACCATAAATAATAATGATATATATGGTTTTGGATCATTATATAGGATCGACTTCATATCGTACTTGAACCATAAATAATAATGATAGTTAACTCCAAACAAAAGTTCTAGATTTTATTCAATACTATTTGCTAATCAAATTGACAAAGTACTTTGTGTTTATTTTGCAAAACAAACAAGGTCTCATAATAGATAAATTACTTTATCAAAATTCCTACGAACACACTAAAATTCAAAGTTTTGAAAAATTCTTACTCAAATTAAATATGATGAACCAAATTAATCACAAATCAAGTGTAATATATTTGTTATGTAATTGGTCATTTTTTTTAAATTGTACATCAGTAACACGGCAGAATGTACTACATTTATTATATAATTAGTTCAGGTTCGACCGAGCCCAATGTATATTAGAATTTTCCCAGAATCCCTTAAAGAAACTAAAAAAATGTATTCCTAATTATGTGCAGGTTGGAGTTGGCTTCTTTTATGTTAATTCTGTCTTGTGGCAGAGCTTGAGAGCAGGCTACTCCAATTCTAATGATTGATGCCAAACAGGGCTTTACCTTATCTTGTTCTATAGTCATTCCATTCGCATCCGTCGCTTCATCTGCCTTCAAAAGTAGTAGAGCCGGATTCACGATATTTGTCACTTGGTTTAATAACAACGCAGTTTTTGCATGCTCGTGGAGGCTTAATCCGTCTCTAAATAATTCATCTGTCGGCCTTTTTCCTGTAAACATCTCCAGAAGCAATATACCGTAGCTGTAAACATCTCCAGATATGGATACTCGCCCGCCCATTCCATACTCTGCAAGTAATTCAAAACAGATCATTACAATCACACTTCTTCAATATTTATCATTTCATTATTAATGTTCAACCTAATTAGATTATTGATATGATCTTTCTTTACATACAAATTGTGGCCATTGGGAAACAAAAATTGACTTCTGAATTGTAGACCTGTGAAAGGGTCATACACTTGCCCATAATTATATCATTATTATTTTAAGACAATATTCTTGTGTTTACACTGTGTGGTCAATGAACTACTTTCTTCTTGCTCTAATTATTTTACAACCCTTGAGGTTTAGTTATATTATTAAAAAAAAAAACCCACTGTTTTAAAAGATTATCCTACAATATATTAGTAAGTGATGGTAGTTCTGGTTTTACCAAAATATAATTTTCAAAAACTTATTAGTGATAAGATTTTTATATAACGGTTTATGTAGACTGTGTGTGTCTCTTACCGTTAATTATTGCTAACGAAAGGTGGCAAGGAAAGGAATCAAAACAAGAAAACAATACAGACAGATATCATACCTGGAGCAACATAACCAACTGATCCTCGTATTCCAACTGAACTGCTTTGAGCTTGTCCGCATACATCCACACGCTTTCTAAGGAACTTCGCCAGCCCGAAATCGCTTAAATGCGCACACAGATCGTCATCAAGCAAAACATTACTCGGTTTCAGATCACAATGAGAAATTGGGACACGACAGTAGTAATGCAGATACTCCAATGCAGACGCCACATCTATGGCAATGCTTAGCCTTTGAAATATGTTGAGATCATTGACAACATTGGCGTTTCTCTCCTCCGGATGCAACCATTGCTCTAACGACTGTTTAGGCATGAAATCGAGGATGATGGCCTTGAAATCTCCGCCTGCAGAGTCCACATCAGAGCAGCAGCCTAAAACTTTCACAAGATTTCTGTGCCTGATGTTGCTCAGTGCTTCACATTCCGCCATGTAAATCTTGGAAATGCCCTTTTCTTGAATCCTAAGTACCTTAACAGCAATAGGTCTTCTGTCTTCGGACAGTAAACCTTTGTATACCAAAGCAAAACTGCCCGTGCCCACCAAGTTATCCGAGGAAAATCCACTTGTTGCCTTTTCTAGTTCTCTGTAGGAAAAGTTTGAGTTCCAATCTGATGAAGGGATAGTTGACGAACTTCTTGCTCTTGGTCGTTTTAGTATGCAAGAAATAGCAATGTATAACAGAACAGCTGAACCGAATACTCCACTAACTGCTGCAATCACTACTTTGAGATAAGACTTGTTACGTCCCACTGGTTCGATAGCAACAGAACATGGAGGTAGTTCAAGTTCAATGCTACCGCCACACAGGTCACCATTTCCGACTAGTGAAACAGCACTTCTGTTAGCAAATGCTCCATTCTTTGGTACTTGGCCTTGAAACTGGTTGTACGAAAGATTTAAGTATTGAAGGAAAAGAAAATCTTGCAGAAACTGAGGTATACTTCCTGTCAAGTTATTTCTTGATAGATCAAGATCTTGAAGGCCTTTTAAGGAACTCAAACTCGAAGGAATTGATCCATTTAATGAGTTACGTTGCAAGTAGAGGTGCTCCAGGCTCAAACACTGGCCTAGGCTATCTGGAATGCTGCCTGAAAGCTCGTTCTCGGACAAATCAAGTTCTTTGAGGTTGACAAAGTTGCCAACATCTAGTGGTAATGTTCCAGACAGAAAGTTCCGGGCAAGATTGCACATAATGGTTAAGGAGGAAAGAGTAAAAATTTGTATGGGTACAGGACCACTGAGGTTGTTATCAGACAGGTTCAGAAGCTGCAGTTGCTGACAGTTTCCCAGGCTAGACGGAATGCTCATCTCCAAGGTGTTTCCATCCAAACGGAGTTCGAACAACTTAGTCAAATTCCCAATGGTGGATGGGATCCTGCCGGAAAATCTGTTTCCATTCATGTATAGTTGTCCCAGATTGAATAGTTTCCCTATATCAGGTAAAATGGGACCGTCAAAGCTGTTCCAGCTGACATTTAAAGTAATCAGGTTGATGAATTTTGTTATTCCTGCAGGGATTCGGCCCGATAACTGGTTCCCTCCAAGAAGCAGTCGGTTCACATTGATCGACAGATTCACTATTTTATCAGGCAATGGACCGGAAAAGTGGTTATTATCTATCCCCAGCATCTCAAACTTGCTGCAGTTGATCAAAGAGTTAATGAAATCCAATGGATCAGAATCTCCTCTGCCAAGCAGATTCCGGCCAACGTTTAGTCGTTGCAGGTCCCCAATCCTGCCAAAGTCAGACGGTACTCTCCCGAAAAACTGATTATCCGGGAGATCAATGATTTGCAGGCTAGAGATATTGGACAACGAAGAGGGGATATTTCCTGAAAAACCATTAACTCCAATAAGGAGCTGCTTCAAATTCGGGAAACTTGTCCCGATGCTTGATGGCAAACTCCCAACCAGGCGGTTAAACGCCACACCGAATATGGAGATTCTTGACAGGTTGAAAACCGACAGAGGAACCGTCCCAGAAAGATTGTTGCTTCCTACTTGCAAGAACTGCAGGTTTACGAGCTGACCAAGATTGTCTGGGATCGTACCGCCAAGAGAGTTCTGAGCTATGGAGAGATTGAGAAGTGTAGAAATGTTGCCTAAAACAGGAGGGATTCCACCTGTTAGCTGGTTAGCAGAGATGTGAAGAGCAACAAGATTAGGCAACCTGCTGAGCTCAGTGGGAATCTTCCCAACGAGGCTGTTAAAGTTCAAGTTGATGACTTCAAGTTGAGTACATTGGCTGAGGTTTCCTGGGATTTCACCTCCAAAGCTGTTCTCCATCAGCAAAAGGGACCGGAGGCGAAACAAACGTCCAATTTCTGCCGGGATTGGCCCTCTGAAAACGTTTCCACGAAGATCGATGACTCTGAGGAAGGTCAGATTTGCTATGGCTGGAGACAAGGTCCCTCCTAGTTTTTGGAAAGGTAATGATAAAGTTGTGACTCGGGCTCGTCTTGAGCTGCACGTAACGCCTGGCCATTCGCAGAAACGCACTGAATCATTCCAAGAACTCATCACATTGAGCGGATCATCAGTTATTTCATCTTTGAAAGAAAGCAGTGAAAGGCGGTCCGTTTCACTGTCGAGGGCATGAGAAGTGAGGGATGATGAGCAGTGGAGAAAGAGCAAGAAAATGAAGTAGAAACAGAAAAAGTTGCATTCAGTTGAGGTCATGTTTGGTTAGCAAATTAACTCTCTTTAAACAGTCATCAGCTTAAGAAGAAGAAAAACTGCTTTCTTATCAGCTTATACATAGACCTCTAAATGAATAAGCACAGAAGCATCATGAGCTCAAACAAAAGAGATGTGCTTATCTGATGTAAGAAACGAATCAAAAGCAGACCCCCGGAGAGTCCAATGTGAACAAATGCATCAAAGTTGCCAGCTTTTTTTAAGTTGTGCTTGTTGACAATTGTGCAGCTTGCGGATGAGGGAATGTGGATGGACAAACAGTCCCTATCATCTTCTAAGTCCCTCCATTGACAGAATACGTAACTGAAAGAAATAGTATAAATCTTCTGCTTAAATCAAAACTCTGACTTTTGTTTGTTTATACATAAATCGTGCTTCCTAGAAAAGCGTATTGATTGTTAGTTCAGTGAATCATCGTCAACCTTCACTCAAATTTTGATTTTGATTGGATTGTTAAGAAATTGGAGGTTGAACTAATTAATTATGGTTAGGTTGAACAAGTAATTTTATATTATTTATTTGATTAATTTAGTGGGATTTCAACTTTTATTAATGAATAGAGTTGAATGAGTTTGTTCCAGTTGATCTAAAATCAACTATCAAGGAACTTGATTAATTATTCATTCCTAATTCTTGAGAGAAATGAGATTAGTTAGGCTAATAGCTTGTTTGATTAGGCCCAGATGGGTATTAGCAACACCATAGGCCCAGCCCAATAAGTTTTATTTATTTCAGTTGGACAAAGAGGCTAAGAGCAGAATACTCTTT
Source organism: Sesamum indicum (assembly GCF_000512975.1). Classification (NCBI taxonomy): domain Eukaryota; kingdom Viridiplantae; phylum Streptophyta; class Magnoliopsida; order Lamiales; family Pedaliaceae; genus Sesamum; species Sesamum indicum. The sequence continues at coordinate 10,915,936 of NC_026151.1, forward strand.
TCATTTCCTCCACCTACACTATCACAAACTCCGAGAAGATCAACAAGCTACAAGAGAACGATGTCGTCTTCTTTCGCAGACTCATTCGACAACTACGGCGGGGGGGCGCCCCCCGCCCAAGCACCCC
>NC_026151.1:10916214-10986460 GCF_000512975.1 Sesamum indicum
CCATTCGACAACTCCGGCGGTGACCCCCCAGCCGCCGAGTCTACGCACCCCTTTGACGATGCTTACCTTGCCCCTGACTCCTTCTCCAACTTTGAGTCAACTGCCGCCGACTCTCCGCCGCCTGTCTACGTCTCCACTGGAGCGTTTTCCTCCGATCCGGCGGATTACTCCCCGGTAACTAATGATAATGGTCCGATTCTTCCTCCGCCGACGGAAATGGAGCCCGAGGAGGGTTACGCTCTCAGGGAATGGAGAAGGTAAAGTCTTTAATTGCTTTTTATCTTTTGCTTCTCTGGGAATAATCTTACGGTATAGGTTAATTGATGTTTGATCTGTCAGAAGCTGATGTGTTTGATGAAGTAAAAGTGTTATGCGTGTTTTCCAGTTGAAGTTCATAGGACGCTACTTGTTTTGCAAGTTTTTTGGATGTGTAGTAAATTGCTGAAATTTCCCTAAATTAATGGGTCCGAGTGGGTGGGAAATTGAAGCAAGTACTCATTTGCATCCATTTACGAAAGAGGTGAAAATTAAATTATCAGTTGATAAACTGTTTGCATGCACTACACTGCCCCGTTTTTGCTTAAATTCATTCGACTTCAACATGATGCGTACATATCCAGAAGGCTTCGGTTTTACTCGAACCTTGTCAAAGATTATCAGTGTCACCAAGTCCGGACAATCTAAAAGTTCCTGTCTCAATTAATTAATCGCTGTAATAAGCCCAAACTTTAGTCAATTTCTGGTAATAACACTTCACTGGAGAAAATAATTGATTTGGAGGCCAAATATTGGAGTACAAAAGAAATTTAAAAAAAAAAAAAGAAAAAACAGGGAATCTGAGAAGAAAATTTTGATGCCAACAATAAAAGATATTTGGATTAGATCTTAAATTCCACAGCAGTGATTAAGAAGAAAATTAACTGTGGTAAAAAGTTAATTAGTTGTGAAAATATCAAAAGCCCTCCTGCACTATTGAATGTCACACAGCTACGCGAAGAAAGGGGAGATCTGGGTTAGTGATGGAGGGCTATGAAGATTAATTCGGTGGCAGTGGCAGTGACAGCAGCAGCAGCAATGGCAGTGAGGGGCAAGGTTCACGAAGTGGGGATTGTCAGGGCGTTACTAAGTGGCTTTCCTGGAATTGGAATCATGTGGGCTAGGGGAGTGAGATATCTTGTATTCTTGCACTAAATATGCTTGCTCAAAAGTTAGAAAAGTTTATCTAAGTTAGTTGTATGACTCATTTTGACCAAATTATGATGGATTTGAGGAGGTCATCCGTATTAGATATAAAATAATTGGATCCTGTTAACCTGATTATAATACAATTTTTTTGGTTTTTGGTTTTTACATTTTTGTTGTTGTTGTTGTTGTGGATGGGGTGGGTGGTTTAATTGATTTCATGAATTCCTTGTACTTTTGCATCCACTATTTCTTTTTATTTGATTGTATTTTCGGCGATGGTGCATGGCATCTTATTATGCTTTAGTGCTTGTTCTTTTCTGGGATTTAGTTGCCATTTAATTTGCTGATGAGAGTTTGTTTGCTATTTATGCAAGTGCGTACTGCAGATGAATGACAATGATATTAAAGAACACTTTTTTCTGTTTACGGATATTCGTAGTTGATATGAGTTTCATTTTAAACAGACAGAACACAATTCGACTAGAGGAGAAAGAGAAGAGAGAGAAAGAACTATTAAGCCAAATCATTATTGAAGCTGATGAGTACAAAGTTGAATTTCACAGAAAGCAGCTGGCCACCGTTGAAACCAACAAAGTAACCAACAGGGAGAAAGAGAAGGTGAGAATGTTCTTTAGATGAACAGTTTGCATGTTAAAGTGTGTTCATTTTTCTTCTCTAGCATCTGTTTCAATTAACCTGAAGCTTGGTAGTCAGGTTGGTTGAAAGTACTCATTATTTTACATTCTGCTGGCCCATTTATTGACTCACCTATGCTTCTGCTTTTGGCAAATTCTTTTCATGTTCTACTTTTGGGAAGTCTCACTGCAACATTCACAATCATTTTGAACTTTGAAGACATCTGAGTTTCAGTACTTCACTATTCATCTTTGTGGCCATTTGAGCGCAGAACTCTCAGTTCTACTTTCTACAAATAGTTCAACTTGAAAGAGAGAACACATTCAAAAGGGACAAGTTTGTGCATGACTGATTTTCATTATGAGTGGTAGATTTTCCTTCATATCCGAACGAACACGAGCCTAATCCCTTTTCTTTCCTAAGGTGAATGATTGAAAGTTATATCAAATGAGTTTAAACAATACTCATGTCAGGTATTTGTTGCTGGCCAAGAGAAATTCCATGCCGAAGCTGACAAGGATTACTGGAAATCAATAGCAGAGCTAATTCCTAAGGAAGTTCCGTCAATAGAGAAGAGGAAAAGTAAGAAGGAGCAGGAGAAGAAGCCTTCAATAGCTGTCGTTCAAGGGCCGAAACCTGGAAAACCTACTGATTTAACTAGGATGAGGCAGATCCTCATAAAGCTCAAGCACAATACGCCTGCCCACCTGAAACCATCTCCACCGCCCGCCCCAGATGCCAACACTTCCGTTGCACCGAAGGCTGCTGCTGCTGCTGTGGCAGTGTCAACCGAGGCTGTTGCTGTGGCATAATTGTAGTTGCTTTTGCGCATTTATATATATATTTGTATAATGTATTTTATGGAGCTTCTATATACTTGCCCACTTGCCCCAAACCATTGTAGATCTATAAAGATGTTACACCTCTAGACTCCGAAAGTGATTTATTCTGCTCATTGTGGGTTTATATTTTTGTTGTGATAAATATTAGGAAATATTACTATGACTCTTCTTAAATTAAGCATTATAATTCTCAAAGGTGGTCTGAAATACCTGACATCTTAGAGAGTATTTTATACAATTATTATTAAATATTAACATTATTCATGTTGAATTTAGGGTAAATTATTCTAGTCTTTTCTAAAGTTTATCATAGTTACAATTATTTTTTCCTGGTTTGAAAAATTATAAATAAGTTTAGTATTAATAATTATTTAAAAAATGTTCTCTTGTGATAATTCATTCTAAATGTATTTATTAGACGAATGTTAATTTTAAAAGGAAATTTGTAATTATTTAAATAACATGAATTATTAGAATTTTAATAAATTTTAAGAGAGTCTGTCGTAAATTACTCTTGAATTTGTAATTATAACATATATGGTTTTTGAGATATTGCTAATGCAAATATTAGTGTTTTTCTCTTAATTAAAATAAAGAGGATTATATCTTAAAACATTCAATAAAATGAGACCTTTAATTTAAATGAACGAAACTTTCAATCAGCCAATTAAACCATGCACTTCACTTGTGGTTCTGTATATGGTTGATTGCTGTAAGTTCCCTTCCTTGTTGCGTTCAGGGGTCTGAATATTCTAAAGGGTAGATTCGTGCATTGAATGATAAAGGCATGTAAATGAGCTTGGTTAATTTGTTCTAAAGAATGCTTTGTTTGTTTCACTGTATGTTTCTGAATTCTAATCACCAATTTTACTTGTTTCCTTAGCATCTGTGGACTTGGAAGCTATCCATGTTGTCAAGGGGTGTCTATTGGATTTATAGTTCCTCCAGGAAAGGTAAGAAAAGAAAACATCTTACAAAATATTGACTGGATTTATGTAGTTTTGTGTCTCGTATAGGGCTGAAAATTAATTCAAACTACTCAATACTTGATTGAATTTGATCGATAAAACTTCATTTTCAACTTTTTAAACTTAATAAATCAAACTTGAATACAAAATGTTGTACGATGAACTTTCAAATTCAATTCGACTAGTGTAAAAACAATAAAAATATATTTTAAAATATCAAACCAATTGAACTAAATTTATATTTAATCCAATTAAAATGTATTTAAGCTTGATTAAAGCAATATACGACTCGACTCGAATCATTTACGGCCCAGGTCTCAAATGAAATGATATGTGCAGTTGCCATAAGTTCCTTGGTTATTAGTGAATCAGCCCGACATGCCATGTTCTGGTTGCTCAATTTTTGTTCTCGGTTCAATCTATAAATACATTATGTAATCTCTCAAGTATGAAATTAACACATTATGTAAAAGAAATCTTACATATCAAATCAATGTTTTCCATCTTGGTTGGTTCCTCTAGTTTGAATATCTACATAATTTAGTTACCAACACAACACATTTTTAAATAAACAATTATATCAAAACCAAACAATTTCCGGGAAAAATATAAGAGAATTACTCATTGGTATTGAATTTTGCAATTAACAGAAGAACAAACAATGAGAAACAGAGATTACATAGAAAAGTGTTCTTTCTTTTTACTCAATTCGAAAACAGAGACTCATCGATTTCAATTTTGACCACCTCACCGTCGTCGTACTTATCTTTTCTCGGAGGAAGCGGCGGTGCCGGAACCCTCGGCGGTCCTCTCCCCTTCTTCTTATCCTTCGGCCTCGCCTGTAGACACAACACATCCGCAATATTGACAGGGTCATGAAGAAATAAAATCACAACAACAGAAGAAGAAGATAGAATAAAGTAACTCACATTGCCAAACGAGTGATTGAAACGCTTCCCTCTAGCAGTTTTCTTATCTCCCCTGCCACAGTAAACTGAAAAAACCCAAATCACAAATACAGAGAGAGAGAGAGAGAGAGAGGGAGAGAGAGATGTGAGAACACACGAAGGTACGCGTGTGTGTATGTGAAAAGGTTTACTTACTGAGAGGAAGCGTCGGGGTGGAGGCGGCGGCGGAGAGTGAAGTGGCGGAAGCGGGAAGCGGAGGAGTGTGGATTACGGATTTGGAGAAGGAAAGAGAAGGGTGAAGGGTGAAGGATGGGGAAGCCATGGGAGGAGGAGCTCCAACTCCAAGCAAAAGAGAAGCCATATTGGAAATTTGGGGAAAATGAATTTGTGGCAGCTGGCGGTGGAACAAGGATTTTGCTTCGGATAAAATAAATGTGGGACTCCAACGACGACGTATCGGTTGGAGTGTAATTCCTATTATATATTTTTTTCACTTGTGAGGTTGTTTTAAGAATTGAAAAGAGGTCCTCCTATTTACTGATATTTGGATTTTCCTCTCCAGGCATTTTGCAACTTGAGAATGGGCTTGGGAGGTAGAGGAATTTAGATCATTTTTGTCACAATCGTACTTCTTCTGTATTAGGGTTCTGTTTTGTTGGAATGTAAAGCTCGACCTATTCATCACTATGCTTAGCTCCATTCCCGTTCTTGTAAGCTTGACCGATTCATCACTATGCTTAGCTCCATTCCCACTGCTACGAATCGTATTATTTCTATTACAAATTCATATTTCCATGTTATATTCAATTTAATATATAAATGACATGTTTAAAAAGTTTACGATATCCCTATATTTATACACCTGAGAATGAGATACATACATCCAGTGCAGTCCGAGATGCAATATAAATTGCCAATAGCAGATCCAATTTGGATTGTGATGTCTTCTCATTCGCATTCTAGGATTTCGCCTCTAGGGCATAGTTTATACGTCTACTGTTTATGTATCCAATACATAGATAAGAGTCATCAACTGAAAATGATAAAAAGTACAACATTTTCTTCATGGTGGCCCACCCCAAACAAAGGTTCAGGCATGTAAGCACTAAGCAGCCGTATGAGTTGTAAGATATACTGTATCATATATTGGAAAGAGAAAGAGAAACTACAAACTATCAACCATGAGAAATGAAAACCGGATGTTACCACCTTCATCAAGGTACACATTTTGCCAAGGCTCCCCATTAAGACCATCTGTCTAGTCCCTTCTTTCCCCAACACATGCCTCGACCACGGCCATGAAGGAAGCTTTTCGCCTGAAGTTCTTCCAATCTCACTAGCCTGCAGATTGGTAAAAGCCCAAGAAAATTGTGAAAGGACGGATTTCTTTTTGAGTTAAGGCATCGGCTATGGTTCTGAACTAGTACAACTGGTTTCCACCTCTTCAAGCACTCAAAAATCCATTTTGCGGTATTAGTTCAGTTTTAGGAATTTGGGGTGGTGAAGAACCATTGACCTTAGCTGGCTGTGCAGAACCTTTGTTAACAAATGCTGATTCCGCCAAGTCAATGGCCCGGGCCAGACCGGCAGCTTTGCGTTCACACTCTGTTTGCTCGTCATCTGGAAGGCTATCAGCCACGATTCCAGCTCCAGATTGGAGATGTGCGACCCATTCTCGGCGCTTGTTTCCATCTTTGTAGGAGTACATTGTGTCGTAACGGACACCAGTGGGGAACACAATCGTCCTGAGTGCCAACGCAATGTCCATATCGCCTAAAAATGATACTCCTCCAAAGCCGCCACTATATGGTCCCCTTCTTGTTGGTTCTAATTGATCAATTAGCTCCATAGCCTTCACCTGGATTATAGGGAGAAAGAAAGAAAGAACCTTAGTGGGTGACGGTGAACTGAACTTTCACAAGACTTAAGAGTATAGGGTCCTGCAAAAGAGCAAACTAGGCACCAATACAAATAGGTGAACTTGTAAATTTCAAAATTTTCAGAGTCTGTGTTCTACTGCTAATAAGCAATATAAACATTCTTTCAAAATTGATCGGCATCCGATAATGTTAGATGGGTGAACTGAAATCCAAAAAAAGTAAGAACTGTTACCTTGGGTGCTCCACTAACTGTTCCAACAGGCAATGCAGCACGCAGTGCATCCCATCCCGTCAAATGATCAAGCAGTTCCCCTGTGACCTTTGAGTATAAAATATGGGGACCAAGAAGTTAGAAATATATTTAGCAAGTGATAAAACTGCTGATTGTTTGTAAGATAATTTAGCAACTATTAAACTAGTAGAAATACTTCGTAACTTCTATAAAAGAAGGTAAAAGCCAAATTCCATCATAAGACGGAGCAGAGAAAAGCAACAATGTTTTCTGATGAAACTAGAACACGGCCATGCCACATCAATCATCATTCAAAATGAGAGTTGTGAGATGGCAAATGATCTTCTGGATCAATTTAACTCAAATTAATACTACAAATATGTTCTTACTGTAGAGCTGATGTGCATGACATGGGAATATCGTTCAACAGTCATGAGCTTTTCCACTTTGACAGAACCAGATTTCGAGACCTGTATCAAGGACCCAAAAGTATAGCCATTAAAATTAATCTATAAGACATTGCATATACTGAAGAAACTGATTTACAGACAAAGTTGAAAGAAGGAGGGAATTGATGACAAACCAAAACTGGTAAAGGGTTAATCAAGTTGTAGCAAAATGATTTCCTTGGCAAGATGTCACAACATATCGTTTTCATGTGAGATGAGGCAGTTTAACAACTTGAAGAAAATTTTGGATGATTGGTTGTGTTCATATATATGTGTTTTCAGGAGATTAGTAGTAGCCCTTTTATTGCAAAGCACGGTGAGGTCATAATGTAGATTGTATTTTGTCTTATATATTTCACAAGGAATCTACAATAAGGATGATGATTGAAGTTATTGTTACAAACAGATTATTTCTTCCTCCTTGATTAAAAAATAGAAACACGATTTAAAGCACTAACTTCCCCCCTCTTGAAGACTGAATTTGTCGTAGTCTTATCAAATTCTTTTGAATATCAGGAGGAGCATCTCAAAATTGATTGTTTGTCCAAAGCATAGATATCCTTCTATTTTCTTCAGCTTATGAGAACCTAGATCATTTCCCTGAGGAGCTAGCACCAGAGTTCTATATCCCATTTTTTTTTAAAAGAAATGTTAATACTCCAGAAATGTTCAGTTTCCTTCTCAAGGGTGGTTACATCATGAGCATTATTTATTTTTCAGATAGATACATATACACTTAAGAATGATGATATGTAAAAATAAAAATTGATTAAGAAAAAGAAGCACATACAGTACCCAAGAAATAATTGGAGTGAGCCAGTGAAGAATGGATACAGAGAGACAAAAGTTGTCCACACTTCAAGACACTGACACTGTCACATATATACTAGATGGAGAAATGTGGAAATCGTTGCAGAAGTCACTAAACTTCATCTAATATCAATCACAAAAACTTCGAGTTTTCAATCATTTCAGTTTTCCCCTTTCTGACAAAAACAAAATCCAGCAATTTATATTCAAATAACTAGCAAGTTTGCTGCCTTTCTGCATGAAATTCCTGTCTATGCTAGCTCATGCTTCAATCCATGTTACTGATCCTCAAACGGCATCATTACTAACAGAAGTGCCCCACAAATGCTCCATATTCACATTGGATAACAGAAAACAGCAGAGCAATTGTCATAAAGTCTCGAAAGTGCTAAGAAATTAGCACTGAACATTATTATGAAGGAAAAGAATACAAACCAAAGCAAATTACGAGAACAGATGTAGATATTATCCTTCAAAGTGGTTCAAAAATGTGAACAGAGTACACATGAGAAATCATATCTGCAGCAATTCACACTATAAAACCGCAGAGGAGCAAATGCATTGATTGATGGCATCATTGAAAGTACTAATATTTTCCAATTAGAGATTTATCTTAAAATGAAGATGATAAAACAATTGCATGGACAACAGAACAAGTATATAACGACACATCAAGTTCAGAAACTTCCACACTAGATTTTCTTTTGGTTCTATTTAATCACAGGAGAGTGAAGTCAGTATGACGAACCTTTCCAACATCGTTTCTGCCCAAATCAACCAGCATAATATGCTCAGCACATTGCTTTTCATCTTTTAGAAGCTTCCTCTCTAACATCTCATCCTCATGGAGTGTCTTCCCTCTTCTAGCTGTCCCAGCCAAGGGTCGATTAACAATCGTTTTCTGTCAATAACAGTAGTCATATGCAAATCTATTTGGTACTTGTCCAGAAAATACGCAAATCATGATGAAAACAATTCTTAACTGATGACATTTTAAGATGAGAAACTATGCTTTACCTTTTTGACACGAGTAAGAATTTCTGGGCTTGAAGCAACCAGAATGCAACCTCTAGCCTGACATGAAGCCAAAGAGAAGAATGACCTCTTGGCTCATTCAAACTGAGTAAGAAAATACAGTAGATGACAATCAAATAGAAGAAACTACCTGCAAATAAGCCATATATGGACTTGGATTCACAACTCTCAAAGCTCTGTATACTTCAAACGGGTCAGCAAATGTTCTTCGTTCAAAACGTTGGCTTAAGACAATCTGAAAGATATCCCCTGCCAAAATATGTTCTTTGGCCTGTATAACAGCTTTCATGTATTCCTCACTTGTCATGTTGCTCTTGTTTAAGCAGAGTCCAAAATCACGAGTGCAGAAATCAATACAACCTGGAGATAACCTTGGACTAACAAATTAAAATGAACAGACACATTAGCAAATTAATGGCATGGTTGACATTTTCGAGATGAAGGGAATACAAAATCAAACTCACGGGTCAATATCTTGCACTTTAGAAACCAATGTTTCCAACCGTTTCATTCCATCATCATAAGCCTTTTTAGCAGATGAAAATCGATCTAACCTCACCCAGTGAATGACATATGCTTTCTGAGAGAAAAATATCAGTTATTGCCCACTGATGAATTCAATGACAAACGAGTAAGAATGAAAGAATGGGACAATACATGCTGACAACAGAAGCTACAGAAGAGGAACAAAGGTAGAGCACGAGAGAGATGTCAGAATTCCATTTCTTAGGACCAACTTCAAACAAGATGAAGTCATAAAATCATTATGCAAGGAACGATTTGTGTACATGCTAAATCATGCATTCAATTATATACATGTACTGGCAGTAGGTATAAGCTGCAAAATGTTGATTTATCGATTTCTCCGACATTTTTTGTGATTTCTATCAGCACTTTGGAGGCACAAAATTAGGAGGTTAGAAGTTTTGCTTTTTGTATGTTGGGAAAAATATAATGATAAAAACCCACAATTTATATTTATATCATATTCATTTTGGGTAGGCCAATTGTACCTTGTCTACATGATCAAAAACGATTACATCATCATACAGTCCAAGATGAATGTCAGCCAGGTTCCTATCATCTTTTGGTGCACTAGAGAATGGCAACTTTTTCTTCTCTACATAGCGAACTGTATCATATGAGAAAAAACCAACCCATCCACCTGTTAAAAAGGTAAGAAATTTGTGAGTAGCTGCAGTTTTGTAACATTTATAGACCAAAATACAACTCATGGAAGAAAATGCTTGACCTCTAGATTCACTAATACCTACAGGCAATCAAGACGGTCAGAAATAACAAATGTTTTTTAGTCAATTTTGTACTTTCCCTTCCACTCGACAACTTCAATTGCAAAAGAAAAGATAGCATATGTATCAGATATCTTCCTGAGAAAGCCCCAGAAATGAAATGATACTCTATGTAGATCATTGTGACGGCATGAGCCCAAGACATGAGGTACGTTTAAGTCCCCCATATCATTACAATTTTTCATTAATGAAACATGTAATTATCATCACCAACATATTCTTTATTGCAGTTATTACTGCAACTATTCATCAGAATCATTTAATGGATCTTATGCTTGTTTAATTATATCAGGTATATACCGTACAAACAGGATCAATCTCTGTTTAGATTTGGCCTTCATGAATTTATATTGCATCATCTGCCCACTGAGAAAAGGTAATTCTTAATTTTTTTCATATCAATGCATATGCATAGAGACGCTAATAAGAACAATGAAATGTATTAATATCAGCAAGTATGAACAAGATCAGTTTATGGACACCAATTCTCACCACAAAATGCATCTGGAAGATCTTGAATTTGTTGCGGCCTCCAACCTTCTGAAATGTCTTTTGGAATTGTCATTGGATCCTCTACTAACTTCTCAATTATTTTTCCTGAGTCATGGTCCAGAATTGTAACCTTATTCTCTTTTGCTACAACTTCCACTGCCGGTTGTGCCCCAACAACACTGTATCGACCCTAAAGAAGAAGTAACACTGAAACTCAAGCGATGAATCTATAATCATTCATAAATATCCATGTTGGATGCAATAAAGATGAAATAATAATCATGATAGAAGTCCTTACAACACTTGATGCACGAAAGCCAGGTTCTACAGATTCAAAAAGGAAGCTTGGAGCGTCTCTATCATCTTCTTTAACCAAGCATCGGTAGGCTAGCACTGGCGTCAAATGATCCGAGAATATGCACTTGTATAAAGGAATTAAATTACCGTTTTGTGAAGCTTCCAGAAATCTCTTCTCATCCATCTCTGCCATGAAAATTTTAAAAATTACTATTTTTCAAAAAAAAAAAAAATAAACAAAAGAAGAAGAAGAAGAAGAAAGGAAGAAAAACGGAAGGGAAACCGACATTTACAACAAATCGTCATCATCAACAGAAACTGCTGCTTAACTTCCAACAGAGAACAACTCCATACTAAAGAACTCTTCGGTAAACGCAAAACATAAATTAAACTAAGTACCAGCAAGTTGAATTTATTCCAAACTCTTCCAACTCTTCATCGTGCAAAAAATAAAAAGTAAATTAACGCTCCGCGTTCAAATAGATTACACACACGAATATATCTATTACAGCTAATCAAGTGCACCAAACATGTAAAACATCTTAATGCAGCAGTATAACTAGACTAAGAGATGCAGACCTAGAGAAGGAGATTTCAGAGCTCTGCACCGGAATGTACGAAGCCGAAATTTAACAGAGGAGCTCCAGTTTCTGGCGAAAATGCCGGATACCGACGCCGAAGATACACTCCGTGTCGTCGGAAATGGCCGCTGAGAGAACGTTAAAGCTTGCATTTGCATTGCAATCACTCTGAAAACACCCACTCAGTTTTCGTCAGTTTGTGTGTGGGTGTGTGTGGAGAGTATAGAGAGAGAGAGAGAGAGAAGAAAAAAGAAATCTGGTGGAGAGAGACGGTGTGCTGAACGTAATAAACGTGCCCTACAATTTATACAGTAAACGTGTTTTCTCTCATTAATTACAACATGCTCATCTCATCTGTGAGGAGTTATTGAGAGCACCTCTTTGTAGTTGGCGCTTTCAAATTTCACTGTTTCAACTCTCAACCAGACGCCGTCTTCAATTTTATAGTTTCTATAGATGAGATTTTCCATCATTTATATTTATTTAAAAATGAATTCAGAATCCGTCCAGAAAAGGCAAATCAAATAAGGCAGACCTACTCAAATTTCGATATATCAATCCTAAATTGGTATACCAAATACTGAAAAATTACTTGGTTTGATTTCATAAATTATTGACTTTCTTAATAAATTCAATTGGATAAGATAGCGAGTTAAAATTTTCTTAAATAGATAAACATCATTTTTACTTTTGTACATGGGCTATTTAATTTTGATAATATTTGCTTTTCATCATCTGATCGATTGATTATAAATTCGTCTATAGTGGTGTGTATATATATATATATTTTTTGAATAAGAAGCTATATCGATGTTTGGTTTCATATTTTCATATTTTTTAAGATAAAGATAAAACACACTCAAATATTTATTTTTGTATTTTTACACTTTATCTGTGTGTTTTTTTATTTTTCAACTTCTATATAATATATATATATATATACATTTATATATATAATATAAAAAAATATGATTTGATAATAAATAATAATTTTTGTCTCCCAAAAATACAGCATTAGACATACAAAATTTATATATATACATATTTATATATAACAGAGATATGATTTGACAATGAACAGTGATTTTTGTCTTCAAAATTCAATATTAAACCCACACCACTTATTTTAAAATATTTTAAATTATCTCAAAACACTAATCCAACATAACGTCTATCTTCAACACACTCTTACTTATCTCTATTTTTATCTCTCTATACTCAAAATACAAAATAAAATACTCAAAACACTAATTTGATAATTATGGATATGTTTTATAAAATAAACCTCCAAACAAAGCTTGGAGGCAGCAAGAAAGGAAAACTCCAATGTGGCAATGACCACTGCATCAGTTCAAGTTTAAGTTGGATATATAATTTTGATATGTTATTTTAATGACAAAGTGGACATGAGATAAGTCAAGGACACAACTTCTCACATTACCATTTATGTCCAACGCACATTTGATAAGTCGTGTCCACAACTTATCAAATGTGATCTTCTGTCTAGAGCATATCTCATAAGCCGTGGACATGGTTTATCTATGCATGACAATTTTTCTGATGTGGTTCACTATCCTACTTAAGTAACTTTTCGTAACCACCAATTAATAATACATGATATATTCTTTTATGGAGAAAAAGTGTGAAAAGAATAATGGTTTTTAACGGGTTTTCTTTTAAAGACGAAATTGAGGATTGAATTCCTTGAAATCTTTATAAGAAGACACACCGTCAGTTTAATTGCACGAGATTTTAAAAGAATCAAATATCAATTTTCTCATAGTTTTTCTATTTTCTTTATAAATTTGCACTTGAATCAATGTCTAGAGGTAAGAATTCTAAAGTTTTTTTTGCTTCCACCCTTAACAATCTAACATATACAGATGTAACTACTACATATATGTTATATATGAATTTTGACAATAATTATGTCGGAATATATTGATATTTGATGAATTTATGTTTTGGCCATGTTATTATCTACATCATATTTATTATGCCTGCGGGCTAATTCCATACAAAACCAAACAAAGCAAAAATGCGGACTTTGGAAGCCCACATGAACTGGGCTTGGGCGTGATAAAAATCCCAATCCGATTCACAACAGCAGCGCCGCCTGCATTCTCGACAAAATTCATCGTCTTTACCAAGTTTATGCATTTTTTTCTAACCCATAAAATTATAAAAAAAAACAAATCGAGTCATGGAGAAAACCGCCATCGTCCAGAAATCTAGAAAGATTAGCCAAACAAACACTCAAAATACGTTGTGCAATTCCCAGACTATTATTGAGTTAGTTGCGCCGTGAAGACGAGAGAGGGTTGCAGTTGCTTGCCTTGTAGAGAGAGAATTGAAAAGCGAGACCAACATTGTCTAATTTTTTTATTTTTATTTTTTATAGCTTATGATTCATCTCGTAATTTACTACTTATATGTAAGAAAAAAAAAATTAATTCAATACATTAATAATTTAAATTAACAAATACGTTTAAATGAAATAAAGAAACAATAAACTACTATACATGTAGGCATATACCCACATGTGTAAGCCAACTCACAACCTTTTTTTTGTTGTGAAACTTCAATTTTACTAATTAAGTAATAACTCATTGACACTAAAATATATTTTTTTTCTTAAAAATAGTAAAATGTGCTTGAAATATATTATTTAATAATCAATATTTTGATAAGTATATCTTAGTAATAAAATAATGAAATCAGTTGGTCTGATTATATTTGAAATTAATTAGGAATATAAAATATTGATTATTGGGATTTCTTTTACTAGTAATGATAAATAATTATTATAATAATTCATCTCAATACATTGACGTTGAGTAAAACCAACATTCACATAAAAATAAAACAACTAATACATTTAACGGAATTCAAATACTTGACCTCAAACTTGTTCATATACCTCACCCTTGAACGAAATTATTGCTGAAAGACGTAATCTGTTATTCCCTTATAAATCTAATTATCTAAATCTCATTAATATTGTTTCCAGGGTAATACTTTTCACTCAAATCTCATCATGTTGTAGTTCCTTCTGTGTTGTTTTTTACTTTTACTTTTTTCCTACTGTTCGTTTACTTTTAAAGCATAAAGTCGTGAATAGCAATGGTCCCTGAAAGCATCATACGGTTGATCTATTAGAATCGTGTTCAAGCACAATGAAGGTCTGTTTCTATGCGGGTGGAAATCCTGACGACAGAAAAAGTAACAAGACTTGAACAAAGTAAAACCTTCATTTAAAAATTTAAAGTTACATAACACCATTCATTAATCACATGCCTCAACTCATGCATCACTTACACGTAACAATGTCCAAAACTTCTGCACTTGATACACATTGATAGTACTATTGGGGAACTGTAATTAAGGATGTTGGTATACACCTTGAGAAATAAATCCCATGCCTGAAATCAGCAATCCAAAGTAAATAAAAAATTGGATCATATACTATACAGAACCGGCATTAAACACCTCCGATTTTTGGGTGCCGGGCAGTTGGGAGTTTAGGCTTGTCTATAGATGATTTGGAACAAAAATGAATAGCACATCGAGCAAATTCAGTTCCCAATACACCCAAATCAAAGGACAAAAACTATGAATATAAACATAAATAAGATTAGAACAAGAAACAGTTTGATCATCAACCACCTGTTCGATGATATTCGATTCAAGTATTTCAGCAATGCGTTGCTAGCACCTTCAACGTTTGCCAGTGACTCATCCATGTTGTCATCAATCCTGCTCATTTCAATCCAGAAAGTTGGGGTCAGGAACATCAGAACACAAAACAAAAAGGGAAATGAACAAGGAAAATTGGCAAACAGGGAATCTTCACTTTTAGCGTGTGCAGGTCTTAATTTAAATTAATACCTGAGATGCTAATCAAATGGAACTTCTTAGGTTATACATGGGAAAATGTCAAATTTTACCTGATAGCCAGCTCTCCTTGGTGTGCAACCATGGTGGCCAAATGTGTGAAAATCCCACTGAGTTCTGAAATTGTCGATTCCACACTTTGAAGAGCAACCGTCCGACCCCGAGAGATGCTTTCTTGCTGTGGAACCACCTGCTGCAACATGGATGCTTCCATGTGAGGGGATGGAGTGCCATCCGTTCCCATTCTTCGTCTACACAGAATATTTATTTTAAGGAAGGAGGAAATTATAGGAAACTATGTACAAGTATATTATACATGACCAAATACAGTTCAAGAGCAATTTCAAAGATAATACATATATGTCGAATGGCCAAGAAATATTCAGGATCCATTAACATATGAAACTTAAAAATTAATATTTGGCTCTTGCTGGGGCAAGCTAAAGTCCAGTTCATCTATGTTGTGAACTCAAGTTAACACCTTCTCTGATTGTTTTCCACTTTACTTGTGTTGTTCATATTACAGTCGTGTTGCTGACTATCATTTTCTAATGGAATACTCCACACGAATAATTTGTATTGATTGTGGTGGCACACCCAATATGTGCTTAAATGTATTTTATGTCAAACTTAAAAAACATACCTTAGTTGGTTGCCAATTTGAATTCCGTTTCCTAGTGACCTGACATCAGAAGAGTAGAGAATAAGGAAAAAATATAGATGGCACATATTTATCTACAAAACCAAAACATATATTGTAGAACGTATATCACAAAAGAATTGGAGGGTGAATAATAGATAGTATTTCAATGCATTAATGGCATTCTCATTATGTTTATGCCGCCATTGGAATCAACAAAGTCATGTGTGTCTCAATAGACCCTCTCAGCACATGTATTCCATTCAAATTAAAACAAATGGCTTCCTCTTTGTCCCCAAAATTAGCAAATTGGAGTTACAAATAATAGATATGTTACTCAAACAAAGAAAATGAATGTCAGACAGACAAATCATAGATGCAAATACGAACAGAGTTATGCTTGGATTACAAGGTAGAAACTACCTGATCCAGATAGCTGACTGAACTATTCTCTATTGACAAAAATACGGCGGATAAAATAGGGGAAAGGTGGGGCACACTATACCAATCAAGTGTATAGGGCACACTATACCAATCAAGTGTATAGCTCGGTGGAAAATTAAGCAAAAAAGGGTCAGACAACAAAACATTGTCTGCCAGAATATGTGCTGCGTTAATATAGTCATTATCTTTTGTTATAATATAATTGTCCAACAAATACAACATCAATATCTGCAATGGACCAGCCAATAAGAATTTACACTGATGACTGTAGATTTCTTTCAGCCAAGCTCGACCAAGGGGGTGGTTCTGTCACACTATTAGGAGGCTCCTTTAAAGGGTTCTCTCTTGAGACAACTGTGGAAAATAACTGTTTCCGATTCTCATGAGCCTTGATGTTCTGTGGGAAAGATAAGTTGATTAGGAAAAAGATTCCACTTTTTCTGCTCACCGGAGAAAGAATACAGCACCAGTTATAGGAGATGTACCTTTGTTCGAGTAGTCAAGACATCCTGGAAATGCTTAGTCACATTCATTAATCTGTTCTTCAGATCATCACAAACAGTAGTCAAGTGAACCACTCTATCCCCTGAATAATTTCCATCAGCAATTTCCATGTTTTGGAGGGTTTGCAAATCAGAAATAGCCACATTAAGCCCCGTGATATCATTTTTAATCAAGGCAGTTAGTTCTTCATTTTCCTTGCTCCGATCATCAAAAATAGATGACCTTTTGGTTACTGTTCACCCATGAGAATATGCATTAGAAACCTCAGAACAGCATGATAAAGCTACAGGAATGATCTAACATTAAAGGAATTTCATTACTATGACAGAGTGCAGTATCTCTTTTGAAGGTGACAACAAGCAATATACAAAATATAATGAGCATCAGAAGCCGGTACATGTTTCTTTTGTCAAAAATTATTAAAAAAAACATATAATATAATAAAAACAACAAAGCGTGAAAAGTTGATATATGACATCATGGACCTCTATGCAAGCAAAAGAAAGTAGAATGATTCTCATGGAATCAGAAGGTCCAAGACCCTACATCTAGTAGTGGAACTACAAATAAAAATTACCAAGCAAAAAAAACATATGACCAAAAGGAGAAATATAGATGAATCGTAGTTTCACAAAGCTTAAATATGATTAAGCATAACAGAGACCAAGTTGAAAGACAAAAATAACTGAAGGAGTTGAACATTTAGTTCAGTAAGACTGCAATTCTGGGATTGTAAATCTGTATAGTCATTCTTATATGAGATGATCAGACAAATCCGAAGCATAAAGTTATCCTTTTTATCCATCAATCAACTGATATGAATTAGAAAACCCTGTTCGTATCGCGCAAATCACACCAAACTCCATCATTCGAGTCGCCATAGGAGAAATTACCGCTAATCCGAGCACGAAGATAGCTAATCAACTAAACCCAGCAAATAAAACCATAAGAGCATGAGGGTGATGGTTAGGAAAGCTTACGGTTGGATAGACGGTCGATTTTCTGCGATGTCTGGTGGATGTGAAGGCCTATTCGGGAAGCCTTCTTGTTGAATTCGGATCGATCCGGAGATACCGAAATCGGATCGTTGGACTGCGATTGGGGCGGAGGTAGTG
Organism: Sesamum indicum; assembly: GCF_000512975.1. NCBI lineage: Eukaryota > Viridiplantae > Streptophyta > Magnoliopsida > Lamiales > Pedaliaceae > Sesamum > Sesamum indicum. The sequence goes on from NC_026151.1 coordinate 10,934,437, forward strand.
CATTTCCTGCGACCCTCCTTAATGTATTCGACAAAGACACGAATTCTGACGTCCGATCACGGAACGTGGCGGCGGCGGCCATGGGAATGAGGTTTAGCCGGAAACAGGGAATTGGATGAGAAAAGCGTGTTTAAACCAAGTCGAAAAGCGCGAGTCATGTCATTGGGCTCTGCAGGTGTAATTCCAATTGAAACCCCCACTAGTCTTATTTAAAATAAAATAAATAAATAATCTAATATTGTTGCTTCCTGATATCGGCATCACAGTTGAGCTGCTTCTGCTTGTATCACTGTCACGACTAGCAAGAACAAGCATGGGAGGGACTGTTCATCTAATATTTTACATATCACATTTGTCTGTCAACATAAATTTATTTGTAACTATAATACCTAATAACATAAAAATAAAAAGGCAATTAGCTTATGAAAGTCTCCTTTTATCCCTATCTGTCTATATAGATATGTATAAATAATTATGATATAACCTATTCTAATGAAAACGCATTAATACAAACTTATCAAATTAAGGAAAGACCAAAATATTTACGTTTCCTTAGAAAATACATTGTTAGTTACCATAAATATTTTCAAAATGCATAAATTTTACAAACTAAATATTAATATTAAAAACCAAATTATCGTTAAACATCCAAATGTTAGTATGGGTATATTTTCACAAAAAAATTGTTTGACTTGTATTAAGTAAATAATAAGTCAATCAACGGTAAATATTAATTTTTATTTTTTATTTTTAATATCAATAAATTCAGTAAATTTTGATCAACAGATAAACCTATTTATTATATGGAAGCAAACTTTAAGAGTATTAAATATAATTTATAAAATATAGAGGGCCCACGTATAATTACATAAAACTTGGGCGGAGGAGACTGTAATTATACTAAAATAATAATTTTACCAACAATAAATATTTTAATTAAATAATAATAATAATTAATTACAACATAACATGATCAGCTGAGCCCAGTTGTAAAGCCCAATATAAAGTAACGAGCCCACAGCCATATCCCATATTTATATAAAATTTAGGTCAATTATTTATATAAAATTCCCATATCCCACATTTCACCACCCTCACAGCAGTAAAACTAGGTTTTTACCTCTCCAGCTTTTACTCCCAAATATCACCCCAGCTCTGAACTAAAGAGGTTAAAGTGACGGCACCGTCGCCGTCCGCCTTGCCTGGCCACAGCCGCTGCGTCTTGGCCCTCGTTTTGCCCGCGTCGCTCTTACATTTGTACTGTTTTTGTCAGTGTATATATAGCACTTTTAGTTGTGTCAATGGCTCCTAAGCTTTCCAAGGCCGACAAGAAGATCGCTTATGATCGGAAACTCTGTCAGTTGATCGATGATCACACTCAGATTTTGGTTGCGGCGGCGGACAACGTTGGATCGAATCAGCTGCAGAATATCAGGAAGGGTTTGAGAGGGGATTCCGTGGTCCTCATGGGTAAGAATACTATGATGAAGAGGAGTATTAGAATTCACGCTGAGAAGACTGGAAACACGGATATTCTCAACCTTATTCCTCTCCTTGTTGTAAGTCTGAGGCTTGTTGTATTTGCATGTCTTTGTTATTTTTTCTTTTCATGTTGTGTTTGTAATTTATCGATGTACATGATGGTAGGCGAGAGTATGTTGTTGTCTTGAGGATAAGAGGAAAAGGATTTTGAGTATATATTTCACTGTACTGTCAGCGTTAATGAATTGTTTGCAATGCTTTCGGTATTCGATATTTGATGCTTAAAAAACGAATATGGCTATTTACAGGCTCTCTGATAAATATCAGAAATTCATGTTCATGATGTTTGCGTCGTTTTGCAGCTATTTTTTTTGTTGAATTATGAAAAGTGTGAGAAAGAGTATTAGGTTTTACGTACAATGTCTTCATTTTAATGCGAACGTGGGTGTAATCTCAATCTCCTTTTAGTTTTTATTTTGATTCTTTTGCCCTACTTGGACAGGGAAATGTTGGGTTGATCTTCACCAAGGGTGACTTGAAGGAAGTCCGTGAGGAGGTTGCAAAATACAAGGTGAATACTATATAATTGTTCACTTCTATTCGTTCTTCATGCATACTTATTCAGTTCAATTTTGTTTTTATGCTAAAAATGATGCATGATGCGTGTGTTTTTTAGTTAACGAGGTAATATGTTATGAATGCCAAAGTTGATGCCTGTTGTCTCTGTGTGTGTGTGTGTGTGTGTGTGTTTACATCAACAATATAATATTAATATTTCATGATTGCTAGCATTGATGTGCCCATCTTATTAATTGTCAACAGGTTGGAGCACCAGCTCGAGTTGGTTTGGTGGCTCCGATCGATGTCGTTGTTCCACCTGGAAACACTGGCCTAGATCCATCACAAACGTCGTTTTTCCAGGTCTTTATATATATATTGACTTGATATTTCAAGGGAGTATTTTGTTTTTCTTTTACACAGTATCTTATGGTGTCTCCTTGCAGGTTCTCAACATTCCAACCAAGATCAACAAGGGTACTGTGGAGATCATCACTCCGGTGGAGCTTATCAAGAAGGGTGAAAAAGTTGGTTCCTCTGAAGCTGCATTGCTCTCTAAACTTGGAATTAGACCCTTCTCTTACGGTTTGATTGTGCTCTCTGTTTATGAAAGTGGATCTGTTTTCAGCCCTGAGGTTCTTGATTTGACAGAAGATGACCTAGTTGAGAAGTTTGCCATGGGTGTTTCCATGGTTGCTTCATTGTCACTTGCTATCACGTACCCTACTCTTGCAGCTGCACCCCACATGTTCATTAATGCATACAAGAATCTTCTGTCTGTTGCAGTCGAAACTGACTATTCCTTCCCTCAAGCTGATAAAGTCAAGGAGTATCTTGCGGTATGTACCTGTATCCTTCTCTAGGAATTCATATTGGCAAACCCAGTAGTGAATTCTGTCATTTGGTTCGTGACACGCTCGTCTAATTACTTAATTCTATGTAAATTATCAGTGGCCGGCTCCTCCCGTTGCCGCTGCCGATTCTGGTGCTGCTCCTGCAGCTGCTGCACCGGTGGAGGAGAAGAAAGAGGAACCTGCGGAGGAGTCGGATGATGACATGGGCTTCAGCCTTTTTGATTAAGTTAAATGTTGGTTGCAATTTAGGCCTTCTTATTATGATAGCTTTAATCCGACTTGTTGAATCCTTCTGTTGATATTAGGTATAATAATTCTTAGGCTTCCACTGGCTTGAGGGTGAGCCCGTTTCAAACCATATGCTGCGCAGTTATGCATTATATCAAGTTTTCAATACATCTGGATTATAAAATCCTTCCCTTGCCAACTTATTAAGTGCATGTGAATCGTATTCAACCTTATTTTTCCTATTATATATATACATATACATATTTGCGTGGGACCAAAATTTAACAGGTAGTCAGTCCACTGGGAAGACTCGGAGTCTTGGAGGGACTTTGACATCGGACGATGTGAATGGATCCCCATGAAGATTTTGTGTGATTACTGTAAGTTCTTCAAGAAAATGTTCACTAAATCTGATCGATTCTGATTGCTGAAGAATGTAGATGGAGGATATGTTCTTCATCTTTAGGCATTTTTGGACAAAATCAAACAAATGTCGAAAAAGTCACGGACACTATGTTGGAAATTTGGAGAAAAATATAATTACTCCATGTGGAAAGGTTGGGATAATAAATTATATGAGAGAGAGAGAAAGAGCTGATTATGTTTAGTTGAGAATGATGCATGTGGTGATGAGCAGCAGCCAATAACGGTGTGAATTGGGTCTTGAGAATGTGGATAAGCCAGCGCAGCACATGGCATGAAGAAAGCAGCGCACAATGGTTGCTCCCCAGTAGAGGAAAGCAAAACAAACCATTTCACTGCATCTTTACACGCTGCAAAAGTCAACAAATTCATATAATTTACTGTAAATTCAGCGTAGGATTTGAAACAATTATAAATATTTTTTTTTATTGTTTTAAAAATTATATATACTTTTAATTTTTGAATGGAGGTTTAAAATTACTTGAAAGTGTATGAAAAACTCTAAAACATTTTAAAAAATTATTGAATTAACACATAAAAATGTTTTCAAGAACTTTTAAAATAGAAATAAAATTATTGCGGCATCACTCTCCGTCTCCCGTGAAATGGGCTTTCCCAGAGTCAAAAGAAGTTGAATAAGCGGAGGGGTGTTGTGGTGTGGATGCGGAACACATTGGAATTAGGAAAAAGCGGGATTCACGGCGATAGCGAGATCAGGCACACAGTTGATTCATGAGCGGGGTATTTTCACGCCTAATTTCGGTACTTGGGTGCACGGCATGAAGCATTTCAAGGAAAAAGCGGCTTTAGTTGTTGGAAGGCGTGATTAATGGATTAACAACGCATGTTCTTCAATTGTAACTCCATTCTCACATGGAAAACTTGTTATATTCTTGATCTGGCTTGATGTCCTCTAGATAGTTTAGATCTTGAACAAGATGACAAATTACTTAAGAAATGAGTATATATCAAGTTTTATTGGGAGAGAGACTCCCAACAAAAATGTTTTGATATTTATATTAACTTGAGTTCTGATGAAAAGATAGGACTTAATAAATGAGTCTAAAGAAAAATGTGCTACTTCATATAATTTATACCATTTACTACATCAATATCCAAAAACCCAAAAATAAATAAATTAAAATTTTATGTAGCTTGAGAAATGGGAGTGAGTTGAATTGGACAAGAAGATAGGGATTAAGGCAGAAATTGTGGAAGTGCATTGCATCAGCTTCCAACAACATTTCCTCATTTACCGTTGGCTGCAATCCTTTTCTCCCAATCCCAAATATGGCTCCCCCTTTTTCTTTTTTAAATAATTTATTTCAAGCCCGAATGCGCAAATGATTTTTTTATTCAGTTCTCTAATTTTGATACCTAAAAGATTTTAGAAATATAATTTATTAAAATCAATTAATCAATATCTGTCCAAAGATGTCTATGATAGAAACAATATATAAAATGTAGCAAGTTATTGAGTTTTCTCCGTTGAATACTTGTATATCTTCAATCAATTCCAAGATATAATTTTTAATTAAAGCCAAAGTAATTTTATAATATTTTGATTTGTTTCTCGAAAGTTTTGTGCCAATCGTACTAATTAAATAAGAAAATCTGATCTTAAAAAACTAAGAAAAGTTAGAATGAGTTGGTTTGAAATTTAATATAATTATAATTATTTTTTATTATTTAAAAATTATTATATATTTTCATAATATTTGATAAAATTATGTAATCATCATATAAAAGTTTGAAATTACTGACTTTGCCCTTCATGTACTTTTTCTTTATTTTTAAAAAATTGTAAAAATGAATAAAGTAGATGAAAAATTATAAAATTATTCACTTAGTTAATAATTTTTTTTTTAAGAAATAAGTACTAGTATAATTCTTAAGAATATTTACATCAATTCACTATGAATATAAATCATAATATAATTAAAATTAATAAATAATAAATAAAAATCTAATAAAAATTAATAAATCAAATTAATATATAAAACTATAATTAAAAGTAATAATATATTAAATAACGAAACAATTACGTCAAAACTCACAAATGTGATTGTAACTTATCCTAAAGAAAAAAATTTATACACTTAAATATTAAGAAATAGAAATGAAGAAATAGAGTTCTGGAAGAGTAGAAAAAGGGTGGGCGGGAACATAATATAATATAGTACGACGGAGGTCCAAGTTCCTAACAAAGGGCCCTATGGCTACGGCTATGGTCAATTGCAAAACTTGGACCTACTCCTTAGCCTTAGGCATATCCGTTTATGGATAAGGTTCCCTCTTCCCTTTTCAAATAATAAAAGAAATATTCTCTTTCCTCCCCAACAAAGTTCTATTAATTAATAATTTAATCCTCACCGCCGCGCTTTTGCAAATTCTTCATTCTTCCCTTCGCCTTGCCTTTCCCCTGTTCTTGTCCCCCCCCCCCCCCTCCAGAAAATTCTTCTTTTCCCTCTCTCATCTCTTCTCAAACCTGAAAATATTCAAACTCAAAATCTTTTATTCTCAAGAAATTTCTATGAAAAATGGTGGATTTGGGTTGGAAAACCAAAATGATCCCCTCTGAGTTTCCCAATAAATCACCCAAGTTTACCGGTAAGCTTCAGATTTCGATTCCGCCGCTAAAAGTTCGCGTCCCTGAATTATCGCCAGCGTCGGAGTTTTCTTGTTCCTCCTACGAGTCCTATCTCCGCCTCCCGGAGCTGAAGAAGCTATGGGAAGCCCGCGAGTTTCCCGGCTGGAAAAGCGAGCCGCTTTTGAAACCGGCTTTCATGGCCCTCGAGATCACTTTCCGCTTTATCTCCACTGTTTTGTCCGATCCGAGACCCTACGCCAACCGGCGGCAGTGGAGGCGGCGGCTCGAGGAGTTGGCGAGCAGTGAGGTCGAGATCATATCTCTGTTGTGCGAAGAGGAGGAGGAAGATACAGAAACGCGTGGGACTATTCCGGTCGTCGACCTGACTTCAGTTGGCGGCGCTGTGGCTCCAGAGAACAGCTCGGTGGAAGTGTGGAAAATGGCGGACGGCACCGTGGTGGTCAGCCAGGTCAGCGAGACGAGCTTACTGCCTCGGCTTGGGGCTTGGCCTTCGATTCGAGGAGGTTGTGAGGAAGCTCCAGTACTCCATCGAGTGCCAGATGAAGGGGTGTCCGTACACCCTTGGCTTGGGCGAGCCAAATCTAAGCGGCAAGCCCAGCATAAACTACGATCTCATCTGCAACCCGGCGGAGCTTCACGCCTTGAAGAAATGCCCCAACGACGATGTTGTGAAGAACTTCGAGAACCGGGCAGTCTACTCTGTGCATCAGATTCTAGAATCATGGATCCGCGTCGGAAAGCAGCTTCTGGAGAGAATTTCCGACGAAATCGACTCTCAATCGTACGATAGAGCAGCGAACCATTGTTGGATTTTGGAAAAAATATGGATGATTCTGAACCAGATTGAAGATTTGCATTTACTGATGGATCCTGACGATTTCTTCCGTCTCAAGAATCAACTGATGATCAAAGCAACTTCCGATTCGGAATTATTCTGTTTCAGATCACGACAACTCGTTGAGATCTCGAAATTGTCCAAGGATTTGAAGCACAGGGTGCCGGCGATTCTGGAGGTGGAGGTGGACCCCACTGGCGGACCGAGAATTCAGGACGCCGCCATGGATTTGTACCGGAAGAAGGAAGATCACTCGAAAATTCACTTGCTGCAGGCGATGCAGGCGGTGGAGGCGGCGGTGAAGCGGTTTTACTTCTGTTACAAACAACTGCTGGCGGCAGTGATGGGGAGTTTGGAGGCGAAGTGGAATAACGTTGAGTGCGGCGACTTGCTGAGTCAAATTTTTCAGGAACCGACATATTTCCCGAGCTTGGACGCCGCGAAGACGTTTCTTGGGGAGAGCTGGAACCAACAATGACGGGGGGAGATGTAGTCCGGAATGACGGCGGAGGAACGGTGGATGTGGGTTCCCGCGTCTGCCCCGCCACTCGTCTTGTTGACATATATATATATACAGATTATAATGTAGTCTGCATGGGAAGAAATTAGCGAAAAATTGAAATTTTGGTTCTAATTTTAATATTCTTTCCTCCCCCCCTCCCCCCCGAGAGTAATGTAATGTTGTTAGCCTTTTTGTTCTTGCTCAAATTTATCAAAATTTTCCCTTAGTTTTTTGGACTTACACAGCTTTTTGCCAATTTTTTTTTAAATGTTGAGGTTCTTTTTTTCTTTGTTGAAAAATATATTTTGATCGAAATTGTGTTGAAATTGCTACAATTATTTTTTTAAGGGTGTTATTGAATTGATGAAAAAAATTTAGAGAAATAATCTCAAATGAATCTACTTGTAAAAAAAATAAAATTCATCAATGTTGAACAAAATTTAGTTTAAAATTAGAATTTGAAATTTTTTAAATTTAAAAGCATTCAAATAAATTCAAATTATTTGTCTGTGAGGATCCCAAATGTCGGTATAAAATTCTAATTAAATGTATCTTTTTGGGGTAAAATGTAGACAACCCTTCAACATATGAGATCATTTGCACTTTGGCGCTCGATATATGGGACCTTTTGCACTTTGTCCCCCAATCTTTTAATATAAGCAAAATAAATAAAAAATAGAAAAAGAAATCCTAAAATTGGAGAAAAATTAATACATAATTGCAGATAAACAACTTCACATTATAAAATAAAATCAAACAAAAACATTTGAACTTTTTGCAATATCAAGTGTGTGAAAATCTTAAATCGAGTAAAAAAGTTCACAAACAAAAAATTTCAACACAACAACAAAATTAGCAGAACATTATAAAAATTAAAAAAAAAACACAGATGAAAAAATAAGAAAAACTCACGGTCGCAAATGAAGAAATTGAACTTAAAAAATCCAAATAAAAACAATTACAAAAGAGTGCAACCTCATAACAAAACCAAATACATTACTATTGTATTAAAAGAGGAAAAATCAAACCTAAAAAAGAAAGAAAAAGATCATGTATATTTCTGTCGATGCCACCATTAAATATATGTATGTATTTCAGTCTGTGCCAATATTACATATGGCTTGTAAGATGAAGTGTTATATGTGCAGATCAAACATTAAATTTTCAAAAAATAATTCTCCTTTTTTCTCCATTTTTTAGAAGTTTCTCCATATTTTTTTAATATTTTAATTTATTTTGATAAAAAGGTTGGGGGCAATCTGCATTTAACCCTTGTAATTTTATTCAATCTAAAATCACCCTTAGATGCGTGTACACACGTGAATGGAATATTCATCATTATTTTTTGGAAAATAATAAAATCATAAGATTGGATGAAAAAGTGTAAAAAAAAAAAAAAAAACAAAGAGGATTAGGGGGAACATGCAAATGACTCCGTACAATAAAGGGTGTTAGTATTTTACTCTTATTTTTAATATTTTGCAGAAAAATGTTGTGTTATTAGGTTAGGATATTAAGCTATACAAGTATTCGCAATTAACATTGTTAAGTGTTATTCGTAATGTTTTAGTTTAGTGATTAAAGTTAACATTGAAGTCTCATAAAAAAGTTTGAGGTGATAGGTTCGAGTTTTATAACATATGTGAATTGTTGTATTTTTAATCATATTGTTATCGATTATTAAAAAAAAAAAAAAAAGGGTTGTTAAGTGCCCAAAAGTAGGGTGTACAAGTGGGCTTAACCTAAATATATTTTAAGTGGGCTTGAGTCTTCGGCCCAATAAGGAAATTTATATGGTGTAACTCAACCCAAGTGATATAAGTATCAAGTCAAATATATAATGGGCCAAATGCTCTAGCCCACTTATGAATCTTTTCAATTTTTCTTATTGCTCCAATAAGAATTATAAATTCAACTCATAAATTAGCTAACGGGAAAATATAAATTTGTCAAAGTTTAATTTAAAAATGAACCAGAATTCAATGTGGCGTATATAGCTCGAAAATGTAAAATAAAAATTCCTGAATTGATTGTGCTAGATATATTAAAAATTGAGAAATCTAATGCATCTCCGTATACACTAATGCATGTGAAGAGTTATATTTTCACATTTATAAGGATAATTTGATAAAAAAAATCCTTTCTACCCACAAAATATCAATAGTAAGTCAATCAACAAAGGTTGTGAATTTTGATTAACTGATCAGATGTCCCTATTCTAAAAGATACAAATACTCTTTGGGGACTGTCCAAAAGGAAAAGAAGGGCAGAAATTAGAAACAGAATGTATATGCAGGTAGTGATGAAATGGGCAGCCTTCATTTGTGATAAGGTGGCATTTTTCATTGAAAAGTTGTTCAAAAAGACTGGAAAATTTCAGTAGGTGAAAGGGTTGGTTGAATAGTGGTTTTCACTTCACTATCAATTTTGAACAATTCTCACTCCAAAAACATATCTATAAATCATCTTCATTTTAGAAACTTTTGCTACTATGAGTTAAACAACTCTCACATGATTTTTTTCACCAATTACCAAACTTGCCCTGTACACTAAAATTGCCAACCACCCAATATCTGGATTTCTGTACAACAATACGTGTGTGTCTCTCTGTGTATATATATATTTAAAAAAATATAATTAAAATTAGAGTTTTTCGATTTTAATTAATATGAAATAATATTAGGTCAAGACTGGATCTGTGTTTCTGATACATTTGAATTTCTGTTTTCTTTTTCCAAAAATGTTAATTCCATTTTAGTTTGGTAGAGTTGTCCAGAAAGAAGGTTTTGAAAAAGGTATGAAAATTCTAGAAATTGAAAAGGTGTACAAGTTTGGTTGTAATGTGTAGTCTGTTTCTAGTTTATTCTGAACAAACAGAAACAAACGGACACAACATCCATGCCTTGCTCAATCAACCAAAACCATGTTTTTACACTTGCAATTACATTCACCTTTCCTACAATTTAAGGAACGAAAATATTAAATAACTTAAATTAAGGGATAAAAAGTGATTGATCAAAAAAGAAAAACATGCAGTACAAAATAAACATGTTGTAGGTTTCTTCTGAGTGAGCAGCCCATGACTGTGGAGTTGTCTATATCAATATTCCAATCATAAACCAAACAAGAATTAGGTAAGCTACAATGCTCATCAACTTTTAACATAATTAAAACTCTCCAATATTTAGAAAATAAATTAGTGTATGATTAATTAAGGGTCATAACAAATATTTTAACTATAATAATAATTATTATTTCCTACATCTATTTATTTTTAACAATAAAAGTTAGCCATAATTGACTATTATATTTTATCAAATAACTTGTTCATTTGACTTTCCTATCCCCAGAAAATTCAACTTCACATTCCTTTAAAGTCTCTCCACTAGAAAAAAAAAAAGAAAAGAAAATTATGATTTTATTTACTAAGGATTGAAAATATAGTAAATAATTATTATTGATCATGATTAAATAAAAATCGATATACTCACTATAAAAATTATTTTTGCTATTGGTATGGACCACGATAAATATTTACCCCAAGGGACTGGTTTAACCAAGGGTTTCACCTAAAAGTGATTGGTTTATATGAAATGTAGATATACACATTATCTATCTATGCTATAATTAATTAAATTCAAAGGGTTTTAAAAATTAACTTGATATGCAATAAGTAGACGTGCGAAAATACCCTTATTCTTCTTTCCGTAAATAGATCCTCATGTCCATAAATATAATTTCATCTAGAAGATTAATAACGACCAGCATCTAACTTCTATTAAGTTCCATTTTTCTTAAAATAGTCGTATATAATTTTATTTCTTGATTCTGTTATAAAAATTATGATTTTAATTTTCGATCGTAAACACATTATTACCGTCACAAATATAAATATATTTATTTTAAAAAATTATGCACACACATCAAATATAATCGATTAACAATGTGTATTAGAGTTTGTTCCTATGGGAGGATGATAAGGAGTCCTAAATTTTTGTGGCCTTGCTTGTCCCACCAAATTAGACTTCAGCAAACAAAATAAAATGAAAAATCTTGACATTATTTTTTTGAGAAAAAGAAAAGGGTTGTAAACAAACAAGCGCAAAGGAGGTTAAGGCACGTGGTGTAGGGTATCCAATGGGTTAGAAGACACGTGCTCTTTACTCTGCGCTTCCATTGCCCAAGGACTATAAAGTATAAACTGGTGAACATACTCAACTGAAACCGGTAACACATGGCATGCATAATTCTTTAATATTTATTTAAAATAATTTTTTAATTTTTCAAATCGCAAGTAATTTATATATAATTACACCGAATATTAAAGGAGAAAAGTGTGATTATTTCAATTTTTTATTATAAATAAATGTTGGTTTTTCAATTTGAGCAGTGAGTAGCAGTTAGAGAATAAGTTTAGTGTTCACAGAATCAAACATTAGTCATATAAATTGTCATAAAGTGTTTATACATAATTAAATAAGGAACTTGACTTTCTTAGGTAAAATTTGAATACATGAATGAAAAGCTAATAACGATGGCAGATTTTAAGGTGGACTTTCTTAAAGTTACAATTGTTGAGAGGAGTTTAACTTATTCTATCGTATTCCTAACAAAATTAATTTTCTATTAAAATGTGAGATGACGGCATATGTAATTAAAAACAAAGACGATAAAGGGTAGTGTAAATATAACTTGTATATAAAGGCTGAAAAGGAGGGAGGAATAAATAGGTAAGTTACACGTCATTTTTAAAGTTTGTTATAATTATAATAACTCTTAGTTATTTAAAAAATTAAAAATATTTTTTATAATTAATGGTCGTCTATCCAATATTATTAGCAGATGGCCTAGCAACGTTCGAACCCAATTCTTCATCCGACGAGGGCCCAATGAGGTCGCAACTCGAATCATAGGAATATTATTGATGACAATCTATCATTGTATGTGGTATTTATTAGAAGTTCGTTAATTTTAAAAATTATTTATAATTTTTTAATAGTAAAAAATATTTATAATCATAACATGTTTCAAAATAATTCATTGTAATTTACCAAAACTGAATAAGTAAATGTTGCATCTTGCATGTCCGGGGGTGGGGGGTGGGGGTGAGTGATGGTAACACATGATGTTGTTCTCCTCATCAGCCCCACTGGTCCTAAAAGTGCAACTCTTGTTTTTGGTGCTTACTAAATATCGTCTTCTCATCTCCACAATTATCTTCCTATCCTTCTATCCAATCTTCCATCTCCCTCTTTTTATCATCTTATTGTTCTTCTATATATACACGTACACATACATATATACCACATAAGAAAGAAAGAATCATCTCACTTCACACCCCTCCTCCACTTCCACACTTGAATTCCGGTGAGTTTTCAAGAACCCTCTTGTGAAATATGTTGTTCTTGCCGCGTTCATGTTCATGTTCGTGTTCTCTTCTCTGTTTTATTATTATTAGAATATCTGTTGCTGAATGCATTGTTTTCGATGAAACGAAACATGGGTTCCTCGTAATTCCTTGCATTATGTTAGTTCGAATGTGAAAAAATTAGAGCTTTCTGAAAAATAAGAAAAAAATGATACACACACACATAATATGTGTATGTGCTTGCTTGTTTGTGTGTCTTTTCTTTGTTAAATTTGTGAAGATATTTCCTGTTTATGTTGCTTTGTTTGATTTTGATTTGCCAAAAGGCGTGTGTGTGTGTGAATGAGAATGGAGATCAGTGGTGGAGTGGGAGTTCACAAAAGTGAGATCTTTACATTTGACTATGACTATAATTTAATGTTTTTCTTACATCTGTGTGTCACAGGTTTGATTGAATTTAAAGCAAAGTCTAGACTCTACTCATCCATTTCTTTTCCAAGATCCGAGAGAGATTCATACAACAGCAGCAAGTTCAAGATTTCTCTTTGTTTTTCCCTTTTTCCTCGATGGATTGAAAGGACTCCTTTTACACGGGCTCTCCGTTATCTGATTTTGACTGTTTCTTCACCCCCCACTATTTTTAGTCACACCTCCTCTCTTTCTGCTCAGCCTTTGGTCTTCTTGCTAATCCAGCTTTTGTTATAGTCCCTTTGCTTTGTTCTGTTGATTAGCAAAATAATGAGGCTCAAAGCTTTTTCATCCATTGTGGATTGCTCACATCATGCCTCTCAAGCCTTTGCTCCTACCGTCCCTTCATCCCTTTTCGCATCGTCTTTTCGTTGTCGGCCTGTCTCCCTTATTGTTCTTTCCGACCCTTTTGTATCAAAAACTCTCTTGAAGTCTCAATCTTTTAACAAGATTTCGAGAGGTCATACTATTCGACGTTCGTGTAGCTCAAACTTGGATGATGTTGATCACGAGGAACCATCGTTTCAAGTAGAAGGATTGGCTAATAATTCTGGTGGAGTGGATAGTGGGGACGATGGAAGGCATAGGAAAAAGAATGTACATTGCGCAACATCCAAGAAAAGCCCATTTGCGGGTGAAAATGGAGGGGATCAAGATTCGTTCTTGCATTCAAGATTCGATTTCTTGGAGCCAATGATGCTCGGGATTAGGCCGGAGTTCCCGGATTGGCCGGATCAAGAGACTGTTGTTTGGGCTACAATTGAACAAAAGGCTAAGAGTTGTGACATTCCCCTGTCTCTTAGGATGATAAAGAAGAAACTACAACGGGAAGAGGGCTTTACAGAATCCAAAGAATCGCCTGCGTATTGCTCTGTGAAGACGGCTTTCTCTTCAATGGTTTTCATTGTCGTTGAACTTCAGAGCTATGCGCTGCATATGAGGGAAGCTTTGTGCCACGAGGATCTAGAGATAATTTCCTCTAAAGTGCAAAAAGAAATGCATTCTTCATTTGTGTGGCTATTCCAGCAAGTGTTTTCAAGAACTCCGGTTTTGATGCTACATGTAATGATCCTTTTGGCAAATTTCAGTGTGCATTCTGCCTCCCGTGATATTGCCGTTGCTGAGACCTCGCCTTCAAGAGTGTCAACAGAACTGTTTTCTGTCGAAGAGAAACAAGTTCAATACTATCCCTCATCACTATCATCTTTGGTCTCAGAAACCGGTATTGGCAGTATTGGGGAAAAAACACAAATTGGAGAGTTGCAACTGGAGAGTGAGGCAGAGATGAAGTTGTGGAACTCAATGGTGGATGATGCAGCAAAGATGCGGGAAGGTATTGATGACGAGGTTCTTGATCACGAGACAATGCAATATTTCGTTTCACCAGTGTCCGTGGAGCTAGAACCTGACGTCTACGAGGACTATCTTCGGACGGACCTCTTGTATCAAATGAACTTGTCCCAAGATCCTAATAATCCACTTTTACTCTGCAATTACGCGCAGTTTTTGCACCTTGTTGCTCACGATTATGACAGGTGAACTTGTCAAATCTCTTATCTTCGTTTCTGATTAGTCCTGTGATGATAGATAACATAAATTGTCTTTGCTGACTTTTGAGTAGTGTTCAAAACTTGTATTGATGAGATAAATATGCATGCGCACTCATAAATCATTGACATTTTCCTCAACTGTATTTGAATTTTCGCGATCAAAAGGGATGTCATGTAAATATCGTAAACTTAAAGCCTAAAAGGATGTTTTGGTGATTCCAAAAGGAAAAGTAGAGTCAGTAATTACACTAAAAACTCTCAGGGAGGTCATTGTAATTGATTCGTTCTTTTATAGGGCTGATTGAATGCTTAGAGTCTAATGATCATCCACACAACTATTATTTGCTCCATTGAAGTGGTGAGTTAAACTTTAGCAGTCAAGGTGGTTTATTTATGATGTCATACTGAAAATCTTGCCAACTTTTGTTGCTTAACAGGGCCGAGGAATGCTTCAAACGAGCAGTACAAGTATTGCCACTGGATGCTGAGCCTCTGTGCCTTTATGCAAACTTCTTATGGACCGTTAGGAGGGATTACTGGGGAGCCGAGGACCGGTTCCTGCAGTCCATGTCAGTCGAACCGAATAGCTCCTATTATGCCTCCAGATACGCGAATTTCTTGTGGAACACCGGCGGTGAAGAAACCTGTTTCCCTCTCAACAATCCCCACAACCCAAACATGTTGGAGAAAGAATAAAGATGGTCCTTTCCTCGTTTCAAGATTCAATTGTAATCGCCGGTGGTCAAGGCCAGAAGTCAAAACACGGAAGAATTCATACTGTAACGGTGAATACTAGTCGAGACGATGGAGGTGAACTAAGGTTAGGGTGAAGGGAAAGACTTAGAAATGTTTGAACAGGACAATTAAGACACCAGAAACAGCCGCTTCCACTTGGAATTTACCAAAAAATTCTCAAATTGTACAGAAGGTAAAGAATTCGGCGTGCATGAGTGACATTTGCATGCTTGTGGACTGGAAAAAATGAACATTATGTGTATATTGCAGATAATTTATGAAAGAGCAATCATTTTGAGTTTTGCATGCATTTTCTTATCAGTTTTCTGACAGTGATTTTCATGAGACGAATTAATTATTTACTGCTGTATAAATATGAATGAAGAACTTGATGTTTTATTCATGTTTGGATCATAATCTCTGGTGATAAAATCGTTTAATCTCAATATAAATTCTTGTGGGATGTAATCGAGTATTGTGCAAAAATGTCAATTAAATGTACAAATCATTTTAAATATATATATATATATATATATATATTTGTATTTGTTAGACAAATGTGAGATCAAATTGGAGAAAATGATGTGAATAATGTACACATAGGGAGGATAATGTTTATGACATTATACATGAAAATTGATATAATGAATGGAGAAAGGATATCTGTATTTGAGTTTTAATAATTTTGGTAACTCAGAGATGTAGATAAAGTTTCAATCAAATTTGGGACACAAGAAAATTGAACCGGGAAACCTTTGTCCCATTAGTACTGATTGGATCATATGAATATGACATCTATGACTTCAAAAAAAAGTAGGGCTAAGAAAAAAGGAAATAGTATAAATTAAAATTTTTGGGATGCAAGATTGTTTCTTTATTCAGTCTAATTTATTCTAGCAATAATATCTCAGTCCAGTGATTATGATTGAAATTTTTTGAACAGGATCAAAATAATGAGTTTGAGTAGCACTAAATATATGGGTAAATATTTATTTCATTTTAATGTACTGAAATATTGATATAATTATGATTCTAATAAATAAAAAGAAAGTGTAATTTCTTTTTCAGTCGAGGACTTTTTCTACTTTAATAATGTTTTAACTTTTGAATTAAGTAATTGATTATTTGGAGAATATAATCGGATAGATTGTTCTTTTATTCCAAAGAAGAAAGACTCAACAAATTTTGGTGAATTGTAAAAACAAATTGGGTGTAATTATTTTTTTTAAAAAATAATCGTTGAAAATTCAAATGCACGTCAATCATCATTACGGGAACTAATCCTTGTATTATTATGATATTTTAAGTTGAATTATTTCAATTGAGAATAATAAATTAGTAATTTTTGAGAAACTGAGCTGAATGAATGCATTTTGCATAGAACCCACTTAAACCTGACCATTTGCTACTCATAAAAACTACACTGAAGTACAAGAGTACAAGGGAACCTACGTGAATGGAGTAATTCTGTTTCTATCACCACTTGACAATAATTTAGTAAGGCAATAAAGTTACAACGTGGGAACTGGTAAGATTTGGAATGTGTGAAGTGAACAAAATGAGTGGTGAAAACGGCTGAGAAACCAGACCTCATCACCAAAACCAGCTACAACGGCTATCCACGGCCTTCACCGAAGTGGATACCAACGGCATCCGCCCATACTCGGCTGCAAACCAATTAACACATTGCGTCCGCTTCTCGTGGTGCCCTCCCAGGCTACTAATTCCGGTCGAACCGATCTCAAATATACTACCTATACACCACGCAATATAAGGTACATGTAAATTGTGAGAATATAATAAAATACTTAAGAGGAAAGAAGGTCGAGCAAACAAATTTATTACCTTTCACCCAAATAGGAGGAGCCCCAGTTGCATTAGCTACGAGGAAAGACATCGCAATATCTTCACAATTTCTGGTAGATAACAGCAATTAGGAAAAACATCTTATGGTTAGGAAAGGAGACGGAGCAATGAAAAACTGAAATAAAAGACAAAGTTAGTGTACTAATTATCATTTGAGAATAATAAGAACCTGTTCTTGGTGACATATTCTCGAATGGATGATGGCATTTCATTAGTGTACATACTGAGATATTTCTTATGAAAGAAGGCAGCCTTAGAGAGAATCATACTATACGTTCCCGTCCACCAAACAGACCACCATCCACTGTAAGTGTACTTGTCCTGATTGCCATTCTGAGACAACAAGAAAAGAGACAATTTAACGCAAGAACTAATGATCCAGACAGATATTATATTCCAAGAGAGTGGCTGTTCAAAAGGAGCACTACACCAGCACTATAAACGGCCTCACAAAATTCATCAGGTGTCTCTAAGTGCCAACTTAAGTTGCATCCACTTCATAACAGAGTTTCTCCAACCAATGTCCATGCAGCAACTTAAATGGGTTAATGTACTATATACAGAGCCAATCAGCTTTTGATCATGACTGAAAGGTACTTTTCCATGAGTGATCTTTATAAGTTAAGGTATTTAGAATATTACATCCAGATACTTTTTTTAGAATTTGACATATTATGGAAAAATAATCTGAATTGTAGGCAAATGATACATACTTCATCTACCTAGACTTTACTGTTGTTTTTGCAGATCTTTGTGAGTATCATAGAGTACATACCGATTTATCAATCCAGTGAATACGAGGAACAAATCCCACCATCGTATCTGGTGCACTTTGCCAGACACTGAAAGCAAACTCTACCGTTGTGCATGGGAATATAATGTCATCGTCAATTGAAAAGACCACATCAGACTTCAAATCCTTGATTTCTTTAAATCTGTTGTTCAAACTATCTTCCTTATTAATATCAAATTTCAACACAATTTCTCGATGATGCTTGGAATTCAACTTTATAACATGGTTTAGAAAGTTGATAAGAGATTCTGAAGGAGGGTCAGGCTCACTCCACACAATATGTATGGAATCAAGCCCAGGACATGATGCATAATGAGATATGGACTGCTTCAAGAGATCATTTCTTTTCCATGTGTTAATCAATAAGGTATATCCTTTCCTGCACAACGTATAAAGTGATAATTAGTTAAGATCAACTACTCAACTACTTTTTTGTACATGTCTGTGTGTGCACATGCATAGATACATAGAGACAGAAACTGGTAAGTCCATACATGCATAAATGCAAATCTACACATCCAAAGAATTATTTCCCATTCCAAAGCAATCCTTTGCAAATTCTCAATATAGACACACAACTAAATTGCCAACGTCCAAATTCTAGAGAATCATATCATGGACAGAGCAATTTTTTATATTTGACCTGTTTAGTTAAAGAGAGAGATGCCGAAATCTAAAAGGAACAAACTGCCAGGATAAATGAGACATGAGCTCCTAAAGAACTCATGACAAACTCATGCCTCAGTCAAGCAAGGACGTATTTGTCCATACTTAGTGCAGAAAACAACCCCCGAACCGCGGATCGTCAAGTGCTTACAGTTCTGAATATATAATAATTCCATAAAACTGTAAATTGCTAAAAAAAGTGAAAACAAAAGCAGCAAAGCACTCAGATATTATTTAAAATTGTAAACTGCTAAATGAACCAAAGGGGTGTACTATAAACTATCAAGAATCAGAAAACTGGAAAAACAGTTGCATATAAAGAAGATGCTAAGAATGATTGGGCAACACTGCTTACTTCTATCATGCCCAGGTATGGTAAAATACCAACCGAGTGAATCCGATAATCCTTTTAGTTTTACAACCCAAAAAGTAAAATAAGTATGAATTCTTCACTTGTCCTAACTTTTACTCCTCTCTCTCTTGGAGTTTATACTATATACCAAGGATAATTACAAGGGCAATCACTTAAAAGAGTAAGTAAGACATTAAAATACGTAAGCAAGAAAACAAGATCAATATTTCCAGCAAAAAGAATAATAAGATCCAGAGCATTTAATAGTCCAATCCAATAATTAGATACAGATTGGTGCAAACTAACGATGAATTTTGAACTAGAAGACGGCGGCAAATCATACGAAAATTGAGACGATTTAACAGAATCGTACCGAGGGAGAGAGGATCGGGGAAGAGAACCAGCGTATTGCTTCCATCCCATAAACGACGTCGTGCGGCCTGAGAGCGCGATTAATGTGAACAAGATGCAACAGGCCAGCAACAGCTTTATCTTCGCCGATCCGACGGCTAACACCGCTCCCTGCCTTATCGTCCTCCGACTGAAAAGGCTTGTCCTCATATTATCGCCTGTAGTTTACGGAACAAAGGCTGTCTGAAAAAATGGCGTTACTAAGCGACTCGCCGGGCGATCCAAGTCGAGTCAGTGGGGGGAGTATTGGTTTCGAGCGGTGAAGATTCCATAAAACAAAGGGGTGCGTGAGTTGAAGGGACGGCGGCGACGATCAGTTCAGGGCGGCGATGACGTCATCCTTCGCCCTTGAGTTCAACAGTCGCATACGCGATGAGACATATATTGAGAGGTATGGAGAGAGAGAAAGACAGGGCAAATGATATTTAGGAAGTTCGTTAATTAACGTTACCTTTTCCCCAATTTCTCTTTTGTCTTTTTCAATGTTTTTAAAGTTAATACTTTCCTTTAGAAAAAAATTATTTTTTTTAATCCAAGTTTTTTTCCCCTTTTAAGATACCCAAAGATTTCTATATTTAAATAAAAAAAATATGATAATAAATAATTAAAAATGATTATATTTACCCCTAATTTATGATCTATTCGTACAAATCACTCTTATTTGTTTTTCAAAAAATACACACATCTTAAAAAAAATCGATACCATTACACGAATAATTCATATTTTTTAGCTGTCAATTGTTTATAATTATATAAAAAATAAGAATAATTTATGTAAATAAATCATAAATTAAGAAATATAAATATAAGTATCCATAATATTTATGATTTGGTAGATATATATCCGGAGAGAAGTAACCAAAAAATATGAATATAATTATACATAATAAATGGTTGCATTGTTCATTAGTTAAATTTTGGATCAAACATAATTTAGTCCCCAAAAATTCAAAAAAAATGAATGCAAATTTGGACTGAATTTTGAATTAGTTAGTAGGTTAGAGGGAATTCATAAAAACCTATTTGTATAGTGTGTCCCTAGAGGTAAAGAGAGTCTAGAGAATAGCAGCATCTACCTCCAATCTTGAAAATGGATGCTTATCAACAATTAATTGGTTGAACTAACTTAAATTTTGTGAAAATCTAAATATTCCCACAAATTTTTTTGTCATAAATAATTAGCAAGAAATATTGCTTGTTTAAAAAATATTATAGGTATGATAAAATAGTGTAGAAAATAGGGAAAAACACTTTATTCTCTCCATAGGTCTGAAGAAAATAGGGAAAAACCACTTTATTCTCTCCATAGGTCTGAATTATCATTATCATTTATCCATGATGAAGTACACAAGCGATAGCTTATAAAATCCTGACCCATGCAAATGCCAATTCACATCTATCTCACGTGCATTAAAACAAAGTTGGTGGGTCAAGCAATTAACTGACATTTTCTATTGTAGATTAGGCCGAGAGAGTCTAAAAGATTTGCTAACCATCCAAGCCCACTACCTTAGCCCAACTTTAATTGGGCTCTCATTTAAGTGTGTTTGTTTATTCATTTCAATATAAATGAAATAAAATAATCATTTTAAAAAGGAATTATGACCCTCAATCAATTGGTTAAAATAGCATCACTCTTATTTTAAATAATATAAAATAATCTTGTTTTGAAAAAAATAAATAAATTATATAAGTTCAGAAACAAGATGTTTTTACAACACTTAAATAACTTATATTTATAAAAAGATATATCAATTTAAAAAATGAATACAGCCAAACACCCTACTAACATAATATTAATCACCTATTTATTGTCAAGCTATAAGTCTCCATTTATATACATTTTCTTTTTTAGTTCTTTGTCTTTAATATAGACATGGAATCGACAAAACAAAAGAGACAAGACACCACTAATTTTCAAGGTTATTCTGCCTTCATAATCGAAACATAATGCAGATTAATTTATGTTATCCTGTAATTACCAACTAATAAATGTGATTAATATAAGCAAATGGGTATTAATCATTGATTGTATATGCTGCCAAGGATGCCAGCGTGGGAAATCTCAATTATATGATTGGTAGAGATCATCACCAGCTCAATTCACAGACACACCAAATGATGGTCCAACCAGGGCACGAATATTCACTTTCCATTATTATTAATACCGGCCATCGTGCCACGTGGTATCTATATATGTATATTTTAATATTTAAAAACAAAAACAAAAGAATCACAATTAAATTTTTTATTTTTTTAATTATGAATATTGTAATATTTAAAAATTGATGTAGCAGTATCATTAACCATCGTTTATAAGGGTAGAAGGTCGTTACTTTCTATATCAGTATAGATAGACATCTAAAATCATGGGTATAAAAATTATCATATTTAAAATTTAGTGTGTCAATGTTATTGACTGTAGTTTGAGTGTAAATATTTTTTTTCTTTTTCTTTTTAAATATTAGTATAGATGAATTAATGTTGTATTTCATATTATACACACATATATTTATGTTTCATAAATGTAGTAAAATATGCTTTGAAATAAATAAATTTGATGTAGGTCGCTCAAAATTAGGATTTTCGGATCGGGGTCGCTAGGTCGAATAGCTGGGTCGTGATCGCTAAATCCTTCTTTTAAGTTACCTGGAGTGGATCCTGAGAACACAGCAAACGTCAGACTAGCCGAGAAGCCCTCGGCGATGGCCCTCCGATACTTAAGTTAGAAAAGGCGGGGTCGAAAATAAGATAAAGGGATCGAATTAGAGCATAAATTGGCGGTAAAAGTAGGTGATAAAAGCGTATTTGAAATACCATAAATGGGGGTATTTATACTGGTACGATACCCTCTGTATGCGTTACACGTGGCTCCAGTGAAGGCGCGCCACGTCACCCTCTGTCGGACCTGTAGCCGCCACTGCTGCAATTATACAGTGGGTCCCATCTTGCGCAGTCATAGGGGCAGTCATAGGGTACAGTGATTATGCTGAAAATAGGGGGGTATTTCGGTAATTGTGTAATTCTTCTTATCAAAATTATAAAAAAAGTTCTACGTAATAGCATGTATATATAAAACAATAAAATAATAATTTACCAAAAATAAATAAATAATGTAGGGTGTTGTCAGCATTAGGCACCGCCTCAAATTATTCATTGATTTATTTGTCCACTAATATTAGGTAGTGATTGGGACGTGAAATCGTGACCTTCAAATATTTTACTTAATTCTCTTTATAGTTAAATTTAAATATTTTGCTATCTCATGCATAAATAATATTTTAATTTTTTGAATTGAATATATAAGTCAATTATATTATCATTTTCAAGAAAATAGACTACCACTAACAATTAAATGCAATATATATATATATATATATATGTGACATGGACTTTTTTAATTGAGCCAACCACATTCACAAATTATAATAGAAAACTGAAAATTGAATTAAATCCGAGTTGGGGCAGAAGAAAAGTCATTCTGTTTTATAATAATTTGGATGAGAAGGGGCAATGAGCCAAGCATGCCATTTACCGACACCAACAACAAAAGTTGAAATTCAATTTTCAATATTTCCTTTTTTAAGAAAAATGGTAATTACACTATTACATAATTGTATCGATGTTTTAATAATTCGGGCAATTGAATAATATCGTTTTAATAAATATATCAATATAACTAATATTATTAAATAAATAATAATAATAAGTAAAATTAGTAGTCACACTTTAGTGAAATTCAAAACTCATGACTCAATCTAAATTGTGGGGATCCAACTTTAACTATTAGGACAATTTAAATTGGCGAGTCGAGGTTGTGCTTTATTGTTTATAATTTCTCATTTCACCTTATACACGGTGGATTGAATTTTTTATTTTGATTAATATATATACATTGTGTGTATAAATATATTATTATTATATGTTTTATTTAATATTTATATATATATCATGTATATATTGAATGAAATAACATATGAAATTGTTACATCAACAACCATGAGAAGTAATAGTATATTTCACGTATATACATTAAATCTTTTGTGGGCAAGACAAGAAGTAGTGTGATGAAACGTGAAAAGGAACAGCGGCGGCGACCCCGACTTCCACCGCCCCCTCGGACCTCTGTCTCCCTGACATGGTAGGATTTGGTGGTATGGCATGGCATGCAATTTCCAAACGTTAAAAACATTGAAATAGGCCTTTGCCCACCAGTCACCCTAATATTACACCACTTGTTCAACTTTTCTACCACTCTCTTTCCTTTTAATCAAAGAGTGGGCAACCACAAAAATACTCAACAGTGAACACCTACTCTCGTACTTATTACCAATATTCAAATTGTCAGATTCTAATCTTCAAATCCCTATGTCACATTATTACAACATTTAATTATTTGTAAATAGAAAGAAAAGAAAAAGGAGGGAGGGAGGCTAGAAAATCCAAGTGTGGGCGGTGGTCAGTGGTCACTACTCACCACTCTTATTCATATCAGCATCATCACAAGTGAACGTTACACAAACATATGGACCTCATTCCGCCACCTCGGATAGGATCTATCCACCTCCCTAACCCCACTCCCATCAAACGTCGTCCTCATCATTCCAACAGAAATCAAAATTGCACTTCCAAGACCAAAAAAATAAAATAAAATTTTAAAAAAGAAGAAGCCTTGAATGATTAATGGTCGGTTGTATCATAATGAAAATTAGCTCATCGATGGAAGTGAGGTGGGCCCATCCCCCTCCCACTATTCCTCTATATATTATCCTCATCTTCTTCTCACCACACCAAACACTACACAGCCAACTCCTACTCTATACAGTTTTGTATTTAACTTGGAATTTTCTTGAGTTTTTGTGGAGAGAAGAGGATGGAGAGCAAAGAGGAGGATGTACGATTGGGAGCTAACAAGTTCTCGGAGAGGCAGCCGATCGGGACTGCGGCACAGAGCCAGGACAAGGACTACAAGGAGCCACCACCGGCGCCTCTGTTCGAGCCGGGCGAGCTGACTTCTTGGTCGTTTTACAGAGCTGGGATAGCTGAGTTTATTGCGACTTTTCTGTTCTTGTACATAACCATTTTGACTGTCATGGGGGTTAGCAAATCTGACTCCAAGTGCTCGACTGTTGGTATTCAAGGCATTGCTTGGGCTTTTGGTGGCATGATCTTTGCCCTTGTTTACTGCACTGCTGGAATTTCAGGTAATTACCAGATTGATCTCTATCTGTTGGTTGTTTGCTCACGAGGGTTCTTTGATATGTTTATGATTAAGTCGAAATGTTTGTGTTTCATAATCTTGAAATTTGGAGATATGATAACTTTGTAACGGAGTAATACATACATATTGAGAAATTAGCTTGAAGAGTTCAAGTTCATAGTAATTGATGGATGAATATTGAATTGTTTGCTATTTGCAGGAGGACACATCAATCCTGCAGTGACATTTGGGCTGTTCTTGGCAAGGAAATTATCCTTGACAAGGGCATTGTTCTACATGGTGATGCAGTGCCTAGGTGCCATCTGCGGTGCGGGTGTGGTGAAGGGCTTCGGCAAGACTCTGTATCAGACCAAGGGCGGTGGTGCCAACGCTGTTGCCCATGGCTACACCAAGGGTGACGGCCTTGGTGCTGAAATCATCGGTACTTTTGTGCTCGTTTACACCGTTTTCTCTGCCACTGATGCCAAGCGCAGCGCTAGGGACTCCCATGTTCCCGTGAGTACTTATGCGTATTCGATCTCAAGATGCTTTCTTTAGTTGCTTGCTACTGATGCTAAGATTAATTAGGAACAATTTGGGATGATTGGTTGAATTTAAGGGTGAAATTGGATGATATTTTGCAGATATTGGCACCATTGCCTATTGGGTTTGCAGTGTTCTTGGTGCACTTGGCCACCATCCCCATCACCGGTACCGGTATTAACCCCGCCAGGAGTCTTGGAGCAGCCATCATCTACAACAAGAGCCATGCTTGGGATGATCATGTGAGCTTAAATTCTTGACTTACTCTTGAGATATAAATTTATAATGAGCTTGAATTAGTAGTTTCGCATGGTTAATTGGATGATTTGGAATGGGGACTTCCTTTGGATTCCATCGATAAGATAAGAGTAGCGTCAACACTATAATTTCAGGGTTAGACAATGGATAACTATATTTCCAGGATCGGATTTTCTGTTGCAAACTGAATTACATCTCCTACTCCGTTTAACATACACATCTGTTGCAAACTGAATTACATCTCCTACTCCATTTGACATACACACGGCACGGCACGGCAATAAAGTTTTTTCCTAAATAAAATACCATCCTTATAATATGATTGAACTTTAAAGGGTATAAGTATAGCTATTTCGTAAATTCAACAAAAACATATAAATTGATCACGAAAAGCCTGTTCTCACTATCAACATTACAACATGTGCAGTGGATATTCTGGGTCGGACCATTCATCGGGGCAGCGCTCGCAGCTCTATACCACCAGGTGGTGATCAGGGCCATCCCATTCAAGTCCAAGTGAACTTTCCCATCACAAGAAAACAATCCCTTTTGATCTTCAAGCTGTGGCCGTTCTTTCAAGAATATGAAGATGAAGAAGACAAAGACAAAACAAAAAATAAATCCAATGTTGTAATTTTCAGTTTCCTCTTTTGTCAATTCCGTTTGTTGTATGTACGTATTAGGTGTGTAGGAATTATGTGATGATAAGGCAGGCAAAGGGGGGGCTTTTGGTTATTCAATGAAAGTCCAGCTAATGTGCTGCTGCCCAATCGAAGTAGGATTGGGTTTGGGTATCATTTGTAATGTATTATTATTATGTGGCTGTGGAATGAGAAGTTGTCGTAATTTATAATACCTTGGCCGACCAACCCTACCTTCTTCCATCTTCTTTCGTTTTCCTGCTTAAAAGGGTGATGTGCAAGTGGCTGTGCTGAGTTGTAGGGGTCACTTGAGAAAAATGATAACTCATCTTTTGGGACTGCATCGAATTTTTTATTGTAAATTTTATTTTATTTAATATTTACATATGATGTGTATAAATATTTTTTCAGAATAAAGTATATAATGTTATTTTTGTACACTTGGCATGTGTATGTTGAATGGAATAGAAGATAGACTAGTATTTATAATAAAAAATCAATCAGCGGGCGGCTCTAATGGGAAATTCAGTGGATTCGATTCTCTATTCAAAATTGTATTGTACTTTGTTTATTGCATAACATATATATATAATCAAAATTGTATTGTACTTTGTTTATTGCATTATATATATATATATATGTTATGCGTATAAATTTGTTTTAAAGATAAAATAGGTATCATAATTTTTGTACACATAATGTGTATATATTAATTTGAATATGCAACCAAATTTACAATAAAAAATTCAATATGTAAATTCAGGACACTGACATGTTACTAATAAAAATAAAGAACAATATATTACGTGATTTAATATATATAATTTGAAAACTTCAGAAATAAATACTGATTTTAAAATAAAATATATTCTATGATAAAATCTTTAGAAGAAAAAACCCAAGCAATCATAGCCATAAAATTGAATTGAGCCCAGATAAGAGAATAATGTAGGCAGGAGAAGAGCAAGTGAAGAAATAGAATACAACCTTCTAGTTCTTTGAAAATCAAAAAGTAGTTGTTCGGACCGCATAACTTGACTAATTTAGAGAAAAATGACAAGTATGAACATGGGATTGTTGTGGATTTGGTGTGTGCATGTACTGGTTTGTCGAGTGGTGAAGTTCTTTTTTCTATAGGTAATAAATTTGTTTGTGAAGCTCTTACGTTCATAAATGTTTGTGAAATTTGGATGGTGAGTGAGGTGTATATTGTCGGATTTCGACGGCGGAGATTGGCGGGTGCAAAAATGATGTTATAATTGGAAGAAAATGATTGAAGTGGTAATGGTGGGGATGAGAGCAAAAGATGGTTTGTTATGTACCAAAGTGGTTTACAACAAATGGATGTGACGTTGCCCTCAAACCACATGTTCTTTGTTGCCCAAATATCATTTCAATAATGCGTCCGCATTTATCTCAATTTATATGGATATTTATTTAATTTTATATAAATTATTATAACTCGGTATATAATTATATTGATGTATTATTTGAATTTAAAATTATTCTAATTTTTTATTAGTAATTGAATTAATGTAATACTAAAGAAAATCTAGTCCAAATAAAATGTTATGAAGAGAGGAAAATGGAATTTTATTATACCAGGCATAATATTAAGATAAATAAAAAAAATAGAGTAGATTACAAGGGATTTTTCTGATATTTGCTTTAATTACGAATATCCTCATTTTGTTAGGTTCAAATGTACATATACATCAGCAGCCATATCCTGTGTTTCTGCTGCCAAATCATCCAAATCAATATCTATATCTGCTACAAATTCAGGCGCCATGTCCTGTTTTGCTGCTGCACAATCAGCAGCCAATTCATGAAGAAACGCCCCATCATTCGTAATCGATGCCACATCATCCACAGCAGTTTCGTCAGCCTCATGCGTTCCCACGTCAGCAGTACGTTCAGCAATATCCAACCGACCAGCAATAGTCATCGGAGTCCGATCACTTGCAGTCTGATTGAAAATTGTAGTTTCCTGCAAACTGTTCATCTTTCCAATTGGGTTCTCCTTTTTCCTCTCCATGTTAACCATCGGTGTAGCAGGTCGCGCCATAACAGTCGGAAAACAACGCTTCGAAGCTTCTTCTCCAAAGCGCGCAGTCCACTTGTGTTTGGGTTCTCTAAGAGCCTCCATCGATTGCAAGTCGCTAGAATCAATAACTGTGTGAGCAAGTTTCAAAAACTCCGAAAAGTTAAACGATATGGATTCAAGTTCCGCCCTCTCCGTGAAGGAGGAGCAATCATTGTCACTGGCCAAATCTACAATCGTGACCTGATTTGCGTCTATCGCCGAGTTCGATCCACTCTCTAACAGCCTCATATTGTTTGAAAAAACAACACGACTTCTCTCATTATCACAGCCCCCATCACCGCCGATGTCATTGTCGCTGGCCGCTCCATCATCGCCGGCAGTTGGAGTTGATGTGTGTGAGAGAGAAGGAATAGAATTGCGAGAGTCCATTAAAAGTTCCCAATTTCCTCTCGTCAAAAACCCCTAATCCCCAAATCCCTAAAGAAAGAAAAGAAATCCAAAATCAACAGAAAATTTCTTCAATCTTTTGAACCAATTTCATTTCTACCAACCCTAGTGTGAATCTGAGATTGAATTATGGGTCATAGTTTGTCTATGGTACCATATACAGGCGGAAGTTGCTGGGCGAAGAATTTCTTTACTTTGATCTTTCCTTTTCCCCAACCATGAGTATCAATACAGACTTTAAAATTGAAAAAGCAAGGACCTATGTTTTTTTCAGCATTGTTCCAACAGCCCTAAGATCACAGTCCTTATCCAGGACTGCTGTAGACTTCAATTTTTTGATGCACTTGTTGACCATTTTATTTATCTTCTTTCTTGAGGCCACATAAGCATTAATTTTCCAGGTTGGAGGTTTGTGATCTTCAGACAATTATCAAAATATATGCAAAGGCATACACGAGTATGATTCAACGTTGTTTTTTGTGGGCTCTGTTCAAATTATAGAGTCCTCCTATGAAAATTAATTGCTATTATACACATTAAGATCATGGAAATATGGTGATTTATGTTTACATAAATTTATCTATCATTAAAAAAAATAAAAATCGATGGAATTTTGACAGGCTAAGATCAAAATGATAATATACTGACCACACTCTTGCACTATCATATGATGGATTAGTGATATTTTTACCAATCCATATCTATATTATCTATATATATAGTAATTTAAAATGAATAGCAGTAGAATAATATATAAAATACTAACTTTAACTTCAAAAATTAAATATATATATATATATATATATGAAAGAATAAATATCACGAAATATTAAAGAAAAATGATCAATCTTATTAAACTAGAAATGCTTTTGAAAAATTTAAAAAATGGATGGCTTCTAACTAGTTAATTTTATAAAAAATTATATTTTTTGTCCGATATGTTAGGTCTTTTTGTAATTTAGTACTATTTGTTACGGTTTTCTTATATTGCATTCCGTAAGTTAAAAGTTTTTCTATTTTAGGCCTGTTAAAAGTTACTCTATTTTAGACTTCAAATGCATTTTTCAACCAATTATTAAAGGAGTCATTAGCATTTTTCATTCATTATTAGGGCATTTTGAATTTAGTTCCATTTATCACGATATTTTCACATTGCATCTCATAAATTGAAAACTATCTAAATGTCATCTTATCATTTTTTGTACATTTTCTATCCATTTTTAGTTCATTGTCGGATGGAAAATGCATGTAAAAACTAACATTGAGAAATTTTTCGATTTGTGAGATGCAATTCCCAGAAGATCATAACAAATGAGACTATATTGAAAAAGTATCTAACATATGGAACAAAAATATGATTTTTCCTTGATTTTATTTTAATATGAAAAGTAGAAATTTATTTTGAGATTGTACTTTAATTCACATACTTTTGATTTTCATCATAATATACTAGAGGGCACAATAAAATTTAAAATGAATAGTATATGAGTAACAGGTAAATACTAATCCAAACTTTAAGAAATAAAAATATAATATAGAATAAATATCCTAAATTTTAATAAATATAAAGTATTAATGAAAAATTTAAATCAAGTGGCTTCCCGACTAACTGATTTTATTTGAATATTAATATTAGATAATTATTTTAAAAATTTTCATAAAATAATGGATGCGTATCGTTTTGAGAATTCTAATAAAATGTACCTTATGATAAATATAAAATAGTGAGAATCTCTCAAGTGTTTATTCCTATTGTAAGAAAACATTCGTACCCTTACTGGGGTATATTTTCATATTGTACTCTTATTGAGTTATATTGCTAATCTTTTATTAAATGAAACTTCTCCAAAATAAGGAGCTTTAACCAATTATTTTTATTTTACTATTGTGAATATTACTATTTCTATTTTCATATTAATTGACTTGATTCAAAATAATGAAATATAATTATTGGTAAATACGAAATACAAAACTTTAATTTTTAGAAATATATTCTATTGACTAGTATCAATTAAATTTAAAAAGTGAATTCCAAATAATAGAAGTAAATAATTTCTTTATCAATTAAAATAATTATTATCAATTTATTTTGAAAATATAATTGTATGATCCTATTGTTTCGATGACAAAAACATAAATAATATCACAAATTTAATATATTTTATGACTACCTATAATAAGAAGTTTTCTTTTCTTTTATTTGTTTTTGCTTGGAGGGGTTTCTCCGTATGGTAAATAGAGCTCAAAAGTGTTCCAATTGTAAGTAGGGTAATGGTAGAAGTATATAAAAAAAATTCCGAACAAACAGTCCATTTGAGTTTCAATGATGTACCAACTTATATATAATGTTGAGTTGAGCTGATTTTGATATGCTCTGGAAGTTAATCAAGCAATAAATATAAAGCTATAAATTGATTTTGAATCAAAATTTTCATTTCTTTGGTTAAGAAAGAAGCCAGACCCGTTGGAGCAGGCAACAATTTTTCACATAGTACAAAGAAGGCCGAAGTACCAAATACACTTGATTCTTATTTTCAATAAAGATGGTCGCTGGTTTCTTCAAGCTCATACTTCGAACTACTTGAACCCGATCGACATTAAAACTGGTGCAAAAGGTTCACACTCCAAATCAGCGAGTGGACATGAAAACTAGTGCAAGATCATCTCCACCGGCATTAAGTTGTTAACTGAAAGAACAAAGAAGTGCAGAATCAACAATTAAAGAGAAAAACATGCAATATAATGACGTGCAATAACAACTTACATAAATAACATCTTCTCTCTAAGACTATGCGAGAATTTAAAGGTTGAAATAGAAAATTCAAACACTCAACTGTTTCATATTGACTATTTAACAAAGAGTGCAACTTTGACATCATATAAAACCACATGATAACCTATACATCTATCTATTCCTCTCTGCCATTTTCTAGCCAAAAAAGCAACATTTGTCCTTATCAATTTCTTCTTTATCAATTTTTCCCATATTTAGAAATCAAGTAAAGTTGAAACCATTGCAATTTGCTCTGTATAATTCAAACCCAAAAGTGTCTGATTTCTATGAAACCCTCACGTTCTCAACATTCTAATTTGGAAGCGATAGAATCACGAATTTTGGGACCGCTTTAAATATGACGGGCGCAAGACAGTTTGGATTTGAGGCCTAGATGAGAAATAACCCTCCATTATTTTTGTTGGTTTATTCTCGGTTTGTTCATTATGTTAGGTTTTGTTCTCATGTTGCTTTCTAAAAACTTTTTGTTTGTCATACATTTAAGATTCTTGTACAAATTTTACAAAAACACCATATTCGTTCATGTCATCGACATCTTAACTTTGCAGGTGTATCTAAAAATTGGTGGAAATTCTATAGCATACAATCACAAATTAGGTCATTCGTGAACTTCAAAAATAAAATATCATATGCTAAATTACACAACGGTTCTAGATGCCAATCACATTATTCGTTTTAAAATTACTGGTAAAAATTTCTTAAAAGAATTTTCAACACATCTTGACAAGTTTCAATAGAGTAATCATTTATCAAAAGAAAAGTTAATAATGTACTTTTTTGAAAATCCAGACAAATATGGCGATTAATGATATTTGACCAGAAATAATAAACTGAATGCTTCTCAAAATGTTTCAAAAATTGTTTTAATAAACTGAATGCTTCTCAAAATGTTTCAAAAATTGTTTTAATAAACTGAATGCTTCTCAAAATGTTTCAAAAATTGTTTCAAAGTCTGTTACTTTTATGAAAATAAAATTCAACAAATTATTTCACTTAAAGTCCAAACATGTGACTTTTCAAAAACAATTAAATGATTTCATCTATTGCTAATCAAAATATTTTGTTTATTAGTCTTCAATATTTGTAAGTGCACTTCAAGCTTCAAGCTGATTCTGAAAATATGAGTTTATTGTAAAACACTTGACAAGAAAAATAAATTTTTAAGTAAAAGATAAAAACTGATTTTGAGAACATGAAAACAAATCTTTAAGTGGAAAAAAACCAATTTCTAATAATATTATTTAAAAATAAAAATTAGAAAGTTTCTCAAGCACTATTTAAGATACAAAACTATGTGTTCCTCAAAAACCATTTATCAACTCATGAAATTTCAATACTCACAAAAGATTTACCAAGTCCTCTTGAAAAGGAATTTTAAATTGGCATCTAGACAACCATTTGGCATTTTAGCATAGAATTAAATCATCAAAGTTCACAAATAAAATAATTCATGATTGAATGATATAGATTTTTCAACAAATTTTTCTATGATACACCTGCAAAAATAAGAGGCTAATAACATGAACCAATATGGATTTTGCAAATCCATACAAGAATGTCAAATGTATTAAAAACAAAAAATTTAAAGGCAAGCGCATGAAAAGAAAACCCAACACAATAAATGAACCAAGAATAAATTTACAAAAAGAGAGGAGGGTTTATTCTCCAATTTAGGTCTCAACCCTATCCTTGCATCCTTCACATTTGGAACAGCCAAAAAAATCCATAATTCTTTTCTTTCCAAATGAAAACGGTGATTGCGTGGCTTTTCAAAGAAATCAAAGCAGTAAAATATTGGGTTCGATTTATACAAAGTGTAAAATCAATGGTTCAACCTTCTTGATTTCAAAATATGCAAGAAAATTTGACAAAAAAGAACTAATAGGGGCACCGGTTACTTTTGAGTTAGAAACTTGAAGAGAGGAATATGAAGATAAGTAGGCCACCATTAGGTTCTAAAATGTCGTCAAAAAGCACACTTTAGCAGCCAACATATATTGAGCATTTAAATCCTACTTAACCTTTTGATTCACACACAATCGATATAATATGACCAACTGAAATAAAAATGGATAAGGGACCAATTAGTTGACCGCATTGCTATGCATCAAAAGTATAGTAAAGTGCTTTCAACACATCCTGCTAAATTACCAATAACAACACTTCTCTAAACGACTATAAATAATATGACATATATTCTTTGCATTAAGACAGATTTATGAAGGCATGAAAGAAAACAACTACAGATACATCATTGTGGCATGCTCTAATTTAAAGGCATAAAATCAGATACTGCATAACGAAGACACCTTGCTAGATGGTAATTAAGAGAAAATATATGTTGCTCCATTAAATGGTTTAGGAAGTTTCCTCACAGTCCCAAGAGAATACTAAGATACTTAAAATTAAGCTTCAATAAGAGTACGAGAGAGTGCATGGATGGCACTTAGATTTCAATGAATCACGTATACACAATAAGAGAGGAGATAGGTAAATTGATGGAAAAGCTATCAATTTATACATGGTTCCAGACAGAAAAGTGCTTTTCAAAGTAACAATTCATCCTGTTTTCCTGGCAATTCTATCTTCTTAGAAAGAACAGACTCTTTCCTGTGTTGATGTTGTGCCAATTTTAAAAAGAGCGATTAATCAAGAGAAAAGAAGAGACTAGTCATTACATGTTGACAACCAAACAACAAAAGCTGTGATTCCTCTGGTTTTCCCAACTACATCTTATATATATAAACATGCATGAAGTTTGCTTTCAACATTACAGAAGCCAAGACTCTGTATGTGCAATTGGCTGATTCCAATGCAAACAAAAAATAGCAACAAGCCAAGAATTTTCTATCTGCTTTGCTTCTGCACCTAATCCTTTTTCTCTGCATGTTATATTTCTGAAGTAATAAATATAGTAAATTAAAGTATAAATAGTTATCTTACAACGATCATTTGGTTTAAACAGTAGCTCTTTAATTGAATAAAAGCAATTAACTTGATTGTTAACTTCAACACTGTTATGAAGAGTTTAATTGTTTGAAATATGATTTATAAAAAGTTTAACTGACCTGGGAGTCGTCTTGCCTATTCTCCTCACAAGTTGTGGACCAACATCAATGTCTCCACTGGCATTCTTGCATTTAAATCTCACACCCTTGTCCTCCGTAGTAGTAATCCACAGCATACAAGAGAACCCATGTAATAGTTGAATTTCAAGAACCTTGAAATAATTAACCCACAACCTCAAAAAGGATAGGGAAAAAAACGAGTAAGACCGTGTACTTTAAGAATTCGATTATC
Source organism: Sesamum indicum (assembly GCF_000512975.1). Classification (NCBI taxonomy): domain Eukaryota; kingdom Viridiplantae; phylum Streptophyta; class Magnoliopsida; order Lamiales; family Pedaliaceae; genus Sesamum; species Sesamum indicum. Next base: position 10,969,369 of record NC_026151.1, read on the forward strand.
TTCAAGAAGTACTTATATCAAATTTTCCGTCGGACAGAGAAATTCCTTTAACCAAGAAACATTTAATTTCACAATTGCTTTAAAAAATCAAGAAACTTCAAGAAAAAAAGAAACGAAAGAAAACACTGGCTTTGAGTTGATGACTTTCAAAAGATCCTTACCTAAACAAAGAAGAAACCGAGGCTGGAGGCGGGGGCTGTCGGCGGAGGAATGCAGCCTGAGATGATGACAACGTTAGAAATGAACGATTAAATTTTGTTTTTCCTTGTTATTTTTCTATTGCATTTTCAGCGAATTTTCTATGTATCACTAAAGCAAAATGATAGAAAAATATCTAGAAATGTACAACGAATTTGGAAGACACACAGGATGCAAGTGGAATAAGCAAAGTTACGTCTGTTTTAAGAAAGAAGCGTCAAGATGTGAATACCAATAACAGATAAACATGACCAGTTTATTAGTTCAGAAAAAATATAATAATATCCGTTGAGAAACACAAAGAATTAGTGATGTGAGAGCAGAAAAGCCGAGTGTGAATTTTCTCCTCATTTTTTATCTTCATGCCATAACTGATAATAGGTAAACAAGCAAAATTCATACCAAGTGCTTTACAGCAACCAAAATCACAACATCACCACAGAATATAATCAAATGAAAAAAACAACCATAACCAAAGGAAAGAGCCCTGAGAATCTCCAATGATGGTAGTCGTCTTGGCTATTCTCCTCACAAGTTGTGGACCAACATCAATGCCTCCACTGCAATTCTTGCATTTAATCCCGCACCCTTATCCTCCGGAGTAGAAATCGACAGCATACAAGAGAACCCATCTAGTAGTTGAATTTCAAGAACCTTGAAATAATTAAACCAGAACCTCAAAAGGGATAGGGGAAAAAAAAGAATAAGACCGTGTGTGTAATTCAAGAATTCGATGATCATCCAGAAGAACTCATATCAAATATTCCGTCGGACAGAGAAATTCCTTTAACCAAGATACATTTAATTTCACAATTGCTTTAAAACTTCAAGAACCCTAAATCAAGAAACTTCAAGAAAAAAAAAGAAAACGAAAGAAAACACTTGCTTTGAGTTGATGACTTTCAAGAGATCCTTACCTAAATAAAGAAGAAACCGAGGCTGGAGGCGGGGGCTGTCGGCGGAGGAATGCAGCATCCTCAGATGATGAGCACGTTAGAAATGATCGAATGAATTTTGTTTTTCCTTGCTTTTTTTCTATTGCATTTTCAGCGAATTTTCCATATTTATAGAGTGTTAGTGTGTGTTTGCATTTTACAACGGTAACAAAATGTGGACTTTTACAACTCTATTTTACTTTCAATTGGGCCGGGCCGATTACTCTCTTTTTAAGTAAGGTTCAATAACAAATAGAAATTGGGCCTTAATAGATAAAATGAGTATAACATTATTTGGGCCTCTGTATTATTTGGCATTTGTAAAATTATAATTATATTTTTTTAGGTTATTATTGTAATTATAAGTATATTTTCTATTCAGTGATAAAAATTTATATATCAATTTATTTTATATTAACACTTTTTTAAAAAGATATATCAATAATTTTATAAATAACATAAGGTATTAATATATTTGAACTTAATTTTAATATATGTTAATATAATTCACCCACATATACAAAAATAAAAAAGATTTATTTTGGTAATCGAACAAAATATCCGTATATAGAATTCATAATTATGTTATTCTCCACTGATATGAAATATTATTATCACTAATATTATTGGTTGATTCTATACTTATCATATCACGATTTTTATTTCTCCATTACTTTATGTAAATATAATCAGAATTATTATAAAAAAAAATTTGTTTAGAATATACAATAATCGAAGTTTATGATTTTTATATTGAGTTTAGAATCTGTATAAAGTCCATAAATTTACAATTCTTATATTTTATTACATAATTGGTATAAAATTTACATAATATTTGCTTGTGTTGTTATATATATTTGATATTTTAAAAAATTAATTATCAATACAAATTTAAAATATTAAATTAAACATATAATATTGTAAACTATACAAATTTATAGTATAATTAATATAATATTTGATATTTTTTAAGTAATTATATGATATACTTTTATTATGTGGACATATAATTGCATAAAAGTTTTATAAGTTATATTACATACTTTTTCTATAGTATTATATGCATTATGTATTGACACATATTTATATGTACTGTTTGACATAATTTATTTAATTTATAAAACATATTTTCATATATTGAGCTTGTAAGTATTTTCCGTGTTCTATGCTTTATAAAAAATTATAAATATTATTTTTAAAATAAAATGTGTCTAAAATTTTAAATCACTAAAAATAGTTTGGAGGAGATATATTAATAAAGCATATTTTAGAAATTAAAAAAAAAAAATGTATAGGAGTAAGTAGGAAGGGCATTTTTATCCAATCAATGTCAAATTATTTTATTAGGGGTGTCTTTGTTATCTTTCAATACTTTAGGGGTGTAAATGAGATAATATGTATAGTTTAGGGGTCTAAAATGTATTTAATCCTAAATTTTATTCTTAATATTTTAAATTATATATATTTATAAAATAAATATATACAAACCACTACATTAAATTAGAAAGATAAAAACTAACTTATTAGTTGAATATAATTTGAAAAATTGAATAAGTTAGTTATCTTATTAGTTGAAAGATATTTTTTACTTTACAAAATGTCGTCATCAACCGTCATTTATGAATATTGAGCCTCTTCTCTTTTTATATTAGTATAGATATAGGCAAAAAGTACAGTAGTTTCTTAATAACAGTAGATTAATGCAACAGCAGATCAAGATTTATGATGATTTTACGGGATGCGTGAATTGTAAAATAAGAACAATTTTAAATTAAAAATTTGTTAAATTTATAAGCAAAATTCATTTTATGGAGATTAAAGAGGAGGCAAAGTCAATTTTAGAACTTGAAGGATATAAGAAACAAGGAATAAATAATCCAAAAGTGATGGCAGTGGATCCTAAATAATAGGCCCATCAATATTCACCAAAATTCACAATTCTATATCAATACTCACTGTTGATTCTCTCTCTTAGTCTCTTGTTCTTAGCTATTCATACTGCAACTATAAACCCTGCACTCTCTCTCTCTCTCCCTCTCTCCCCCCGCTACGGAATCACAATGGCGTCTATCGGGCCAACGGTGTTGCAGTTGATACCATCGGCGACAAGGGTGTCGGCCAGGGTTCATCCACTGGTCATATTCAACGTCTGCGACTGCTATGTGAGGAGACCCGACCACGCGGAGCGCGTCATCGGCACTCTCCTCGGATCTATTTTGCCTGACGGCACTGTTGATATCCGCAATTGTTACGCTGTTCCCCATAATGAATCACTGGATCAGGTTATTCGGCGTTTTTTTTTAACTTTTGCTTTTTGAAATAAAAAATCATGCACTTCGTTTTGTTTTATTATTACTATTAGTGGGTTGTTCTTTTGTCTGCATTATTACACAGAGATAGATTTTAGCTGTAGCTTCTTTAGGCGAACATGTTGTTTGGATTCGCTCAGTAGAGATTGCGACTATTGTATTTCAATTTTTGGCTTCTATCAATGTTCTGTGTCTGGTGATACTGGCAGAGTGGCATAAAGTTTGAGTATTTGGAATTTTCTATTAAGATTTTCTGTTTTCTTTTTTCATAATTTAATGGTAAGAGTGCAGTCTATGTTTGTTAATATGTGTTCATTTTGGTTTAGGTTGCGCTGGATATTGATTATCATCACAATATGTTGTCCTCCCACCAGAAGGTGAATCCAAAGGAAGCCATTGTTGGATGGTATTTGTCTTATTAATTTTAGCTTTTTTCTATTATTTGTTTTGACTTTTGACTGGCTATGTGATAATAGTTTGTTTGTGAAATATAAACCTTTATGACTCTCTCGAGATGCAATTCTTCATATCTGCCATGCAGTCCACATTTCCACTTTATGATATACATTTGTGATTGGAGGCTGAAGCAACTTCTGCATTTATTTTGTTAATGTCTTACCAGTTGAAGTGGGGAACAGACTGATCCAGCCTGGGACCGGCCCGTTAAGTTGCCAACTTGGTCAATTTTAAGCTGGATTGCCCTAGGGGCGCCTTGAAGAGGGCTTGTCCTGGGCCGGTCCTATGGGTGAACACTTGGGGTCCTGCTTGGTCCACTAGCCCAGGACCACATGGTTTGGTACTTGGTACTCGCCTAGGCTAGGCGTGGTGGGCCGATCTATCTTTTTCTTTTCTGGTGCAGATTGGTATTTTCGAAAATTTTAATTTTCATTGTTATTTTTTATTTATGCTTTATCTGATTTCTAATAAATAAAATTAAGTTAATATGTGATTTTTATTTTTACTTTCATTCTTGTTTCTATCAGCTTTCCGTGCAAAGAAATAATTGATCTGATAGTGTGCATGAGTTTTCTGATATCATGAAGTTAGCGCTTAACTTCTTAGTCAGGAAAATGTTTATGAGCTTATGATACTTGTTCATTTTAATAGGTTTTCAACTGGTTTTGAAGTCACTGGCAGCAGTGCTTTGATCCATGAGTTTTACTCTAGAGAAGCTAGCAATCCTGTTCATTTGACTGTGGATACTGAGTTTAAAAATGGGGAGACTACAATAAAGGCTTTTGTTGCTATTAATTTATCTCTCGGAGATCAACATCTTGCTGCACAATTTCAAGAAGTTCCATTGGACCTACGCATGGTTGAGGCAGAGAAGGTTGGATGTATGTATCTATTCTTTGTTTAAGTCGTCATTTCATCCGCAGAAGCATGTTTACTTATTTTTCTGTGCATGTGATGCATGGATGTCCTTGTGCCACAGGAGGGGTAGGAGTGGGGGGGTATGTGTGCGTTTGCGAGTGAGATTGCATGAAGGAGGGCCCACATTCAGGGTTTATGTTTGAATTCTTTTGAAGGTAGTGTATATCTCCTGTTATTCATTAACTTCTAAGGCACCATAAATATGATATTCACTAGTTTTGGTTGGTTCTGCGTTATGTAGACATAAATTTCATGTTTACTGACCTATTCGACTGCCTTTATGACCTAACTTTATTCCCTTGGTTTATTGTGTTGACCTTGACTTTTCCATCTGGCTCATCCTGTCAACGCAGAGGCTCCTCCAATCTCCATGGATGTGTATTTATGAGTTGTTGGCTCCTATGTTGTGGCTATACTTCTGATTGAAACATGGTTCATGATTTAGAGCAAGTATACTGATTGTGGTAACTGACAATTCATACTTTGAGAATGTTGCATAAGATTTTGGCCACAACATGTTCATGTGTCACTTGGTAACTTAATGATCAGCTTATCTTGATACAAATTAGGTTGAATATGTAGCATTTGCATATTGGTGGCAAATATTGAATGCTTTTGTATGTTGCAGTTGACGTACTTAAGCCAACAAATGTTGACAAGCTTCCCAATGATATCGAAGGAATGGAAGCTTTAATGGGACGGTTGCTTGCTCTAATAGATGATGTCTACAAATATGTAGATGATGTTGTGGTAGGATAGCTGTATAAGGCTCCATGCGGTTGAGTTCTTATTTTCTGGCCCTTTCTCATCATGTTGATGCTTACTTTTCTGCCCCTTTCAGGAGGATCGTGTTGCCCGTGATAGTAAAATAGGAAGATTCATATCAGATACCATAGCATCCCTGCCGAAGCTATCACCGCATGCTTTCAATAAGCTAGTGAATGATAGTCTACAGGTATCAACTCTTTCCACCCCCATGAAGCGTTGTCATTATTTTAATCAGGCACTTGCTTGCGATTGCTTTAATTACTATTTGGAGAAAGCTTTACATCTTTTTAGAGAAATAAGACAGGCCAATATTTTGAAATAGGGAACCAAAAGTAGAGTTTAATCAAGCAAAAATATTGGTAAAGAATATCAAGAGGGAATAGTTCTATTACATCATGTTGTTCTTATTGTCAAGAAAGGATTAAAACAGAGGTAACTTGTTGATTGATTGATTTACCATACAAACTGGAAATCAAGTTGGATCTTGCCAGGGATATCATTGTTCTTCTAATGTGGCCATCAGGAAACTTAGGAAAGACAATCATGAACACAGCTAAAGAACACTGGGGAAATCTTTAAATTTGGCGATTGAACTTATAAATGATTAGTGAGAATAAAAATTGGAAGTCTTGAAACTCAAGTAAAAACCTTAGAATCAAACGAAATAATGATGTCATGGGCTATACTTGGGATATATTTTCATTGTTTTCAATTTTGCAATTCAAATCTCCATTGTAGGTAAATTATTCGTGACCTGAATTCATCTTATTTCAAAGTTTCTCAACTTGCAGGACCAACTGCTGTTGCTTTATTTGTCTAGCATTACAAGCACACAACTCAGCGTAGCAGAAAAGTTGAATACGGCTGCTCAGATCCTGTAACTCATTTTGCGGTTTTGCTTTGATGAGATCTTGCTCCGGTAGCTCGTCTGATGTCTTAGTTGATGAATGACAGTTTGAGTGGTTTCTTCCTCATCCAAACGAGGGAAATTTTGCCTTGCTCTGGTTAAACAGACATTACCACACTTTCTACTTTTTTTCCTTTCCCTCTTTGCAGAGAGTAAATGACATTTTCCAATGGCCTTTAGTAGTTATTTATGGAGGGAATAGGATAGGGAACCATAAGACTTGCATGTGTATCATCTCCACTATTGCACTGCATTGGCAACCTGTGCATGACTTCATAGTCCAGTATGGGCAGTGGAAATGTGTACACAACATTCTTTCCATTCGATTATATATTCTTTTTAATTTTTTCACCAATAAATTGAAACCACATGCTAACTTTTCATCCTCTATGTTTTTTACACATTGTTTTAATCTCCATCTGATATTCTCTTCTCTAAATATGTGCTATGCGAATGTGGAAAATAAATACTTCCCCTAATTAACTAAGTTGCATTATCTAAAAAAAAAAATGGAGAAAGGTAAGCACGAATTGGAAGATTCAACACATACTACTTTTGTGTATCAAGTGTATGTATGACTGGCTATAAAATTGGTCCTACAATTTATGATCATGTTATGTTCGGTCTCATGCTTTTCGGGATTTACACCCCGTGCCCATGACTGGATTGGTGAAGTTGATTTACAGAAAAAGGTTGGGATTGGTGAAGTTCATGCATTTTTCTTACCCAGCGCCATCTTGTCAAACAACCTTGATAGTGTGTGGTTTCATTTTTCGCCCATCACCGTGGTGAATGTTTGCTTTGATTTTTATTTGGAGGTTTGGTGGTGTTTTGAAATAGTGTCTTATTTGTTTTTGGTCAAAATAAGTCTACACTGATTATAGGTCCTACAACTAAAAAAATTATATACATATTCATATATGTATATATATAAAAGAGACATGGTTTGACAATGATCAATAGTTTGTCTCCCATTAAACATCATCAAATATACCATACTTATTTTATATTATCTCCAAAAATAAATTCAAACATACACAATATCTCTAACACATACTTATTTATCTTTGTTTTTTCTCTTTTTATCGCCACAAAATATACTAAAACAAATTAAAAATGAAACCAAACATATTATTTGTTTTTCTGGGTCACTTGGATCCAAGTAGCACCGCCCAAGTAATCAATAAAAATTTCCACATTCCTACCATATAAACTTGTCACTCTTTTGCAACATTTCTTCTTCTTTTATTTATAATTATATTTATTATTTATATTATGTGTGTATATATATATTTTTAAACCCATTTAACTTGTAAAATCATAAAATAAATTTAAGTGAGTTTCAAAAAATGATAAAAAAAATAATCATTTTAAATGGTGAAATTTTTAAATGTGTCTTAAAAAAATAATATAACGAACTTAAATGGATATTGGAGGCCCATTGGGTCTCTATCAATTGTTGATTCTCAATTGGGCTTACTAGGGAAATATACAAAGGCTGAAGCCCATCATTTCATTCAGGCCCATAAAACAATAATGATGAAACCTCTCTCTCTCTCTCCCCGATTACAAAAAGAAATAAAAATAAAATGCCTTTTTTGGCAATACAAATAGAATAGCAGAAGCATATCATTTTCTTTCCGCCCAAGAAATTGAAATTCATCGGCACAAAACCTCTCCCAGAGTAAAGGAAACGACAGGCGAATAAAGAATTCAAAGAAATGGACGTGATAAAATCGCAGCAGATATCTTCGCGGCCGATCGAGAAGGTTGTGGTGCACCCGCTGGTGCTGCTCAGCATCGTCGACCACTACAACCGTGTGGCGCGTGACACTAGGAAGCGTGTCGTCGGAGTTCTGCTCGGAACTTCCTTCAAAGGAACCGTTGACGTCACCAACAGCTATGCCGGTTCGTGTTTCTTTTCGGATCTGATAGTATTATTTCACTTCATCGGTTGTTGGGGTTTAATTATGTAAAGTTTTACTTATATTTGTTGTTCATTGTGTTGGGATTTCGAATGACTTGTATTACAGCTGATAAATACTTTCGCTTGATTGCTTTGTAGTGGAAATTCCTTTTTTAGGGAATTTGGCTGATACTGATTGTACGCTTTGTGGGTTCTTTAGGGTTTAGATTCTGGCTTCTGGTGTAGGAAGTTAATGCAACCTTCGAAGTAGGAAGAAATTTGAAATAGATGTAGCTAATATTGAATTTGCCTTGTCCTTTTTGGAAATTATCAGAAAATAAGGCATGTTTTTTAATATTCATAGATTGTAGTTCTATAACTTTCGACTGGTCAAGGGGGTTGAGTGTTTAGAAGTGTTTACTGGGGAGCATTTCTTTAAAAACTTTGTTCTTTTGCTTCAGTTAACAAATGTGTTTGCTTTGGAATAGACTAGAAATGAGGAATGTCAGACTTATTATCAATCTAGTTCATATCATTTCTTTGTTTTGCTACTTATGAGTTATCGAGCAGCTTGTTTGGTGCTTATGTTTTCCAGGAGTACTTGTATCCAATTTGACAAAGTGCTACTCCTATTTTAGCCCATTTGTGTGTGAGCATCATATTGAGAATCTTCTTCTTGATTGCTTTAGTAAGTCGTCATTCTGTTAAATCTTGTTCCCCTGGGCAACGGTTTGAGATTTGGTAACGTTCTGGTGGTTATTACTGAACTTACTTTGGCTGGAAACCTTTTCTCCGGTAATTATTACCTACTATTCAGAAGAATAAATGCAAAGACATCATCTATACATCTCTCAACTTTCTATAGTGACCAAGATTAGAAACATGTTGACTTATTTTATATAAGTATGATTAGATAGCCTTCTTTCAATGATGCTTTTTCAAGTTTGATTTCATTGCATGCTAATACTAGTTCATTTTCTTTAAGTATCATGAAACTTGAGATCTTTGGAGAACTCACAATGAATCATACAATCCATTCACATTCAGTAGATCCCCTATGTTTATTAATTAATAGAACAGCATCCCTTCTTTTGCTTTTCCTAAGAGTGTTGTGAATCTTGAAGTGCTAATGTGTTCATCAGTTGCATAAGCTACGTTTTTGCTGATGTATCCGCCTAAACACAGTGCCTTTTGAAGAAGATGACAAGGACCCTAGCATCTGGTTTCTTGATCATAATTATCATGAAGCAATGTTTTCCATGTTCAGAAGAATAAATGGTAAGTAATTTGTCATCGATATAGTCTGTCTTTCTGTTTACATAGTTTCAGGAGTTTAACAAGCTGATGTGCATATAAATCTTTTCAGCCAAGGAGCATGTTGTTGGCTGGTACAGCACAGGTCCAAAACTGAGGGAGAATGACCTAAATATTCATGGACTTTTCCATGAGTAAGATTTCTGCTTATAAAGATTAAGACTGCTTTTCCTTTGTTGTCGGAAAGTAATTGATGAGCCACATTTCTTTGTTTGGTGGCTGTATTTTGTCCTTGTGCTGTATTAATCTAGCATGTGATCGATAAGCATTCTAACTTGGCTGGTGACATATAACAAGTGACTCCTTGAAGTTTATTTTCATGACCTAGTGCTACTACTTTTAGGAAACTTTGTTGATTTAATATCCTCAGGAGCTGACACAAATTTTTGTAATGTGGAGCCTACTAGGTTTTTGTTAGAATAGATTATTTGGACAACTCAAACATTTCCTTCCAAAACATAGTTGGTTTTGAAAATTCTTTTCGCCCTTTTCTCTAATTTTGTGAACTATTGGCGTCTTACTTTTTCCATTGCTTTGTCCCCTTACTTTATATGAGCTCAAAAAACCTCCGAACTGAGGGGGTCTTTTTGTCTTCTCTCATTTGCTTCCATCTTAGTTAAAATTATGTGGACTTCCTGGAGAGTGTCCACATTGTGACATCAAGTTTTTGTAGTCAACTCAAGTTGTAGCGTATCTGCTTTCCATCCCTTTGATTACCATATCCAGTTCTTTTCTGTCTCTCCGGGTTCTTTTCTGGACTTCTCAGTTTACTTTGCTTTCGTGAGTTTCTTTAAAGAACTTTCTTTACACTTAATGACTTTTCAAGATATTTCTCTTATTGCAGCTATGTTCCCACACCTGTACTGGTCATTATTGATGTTCAACCAAAAGAGCTTGGAATACCTACTAAAGCTTATTATGCAGTTGAGGAAGTTAAAGAGGTATGATAAAATGAAAGCTAAAAAATCTGAATAACAAAAGCTAGGGATCGGTTAATATGAGAAGTTATGGTCTAAAATGTTTAAATGAACTTGCAGAATGCCACTCAAAAAAGCCAGAAAGTGTTTGTGCATGTTCCTTCAGAAATTGCTGCTCATGAAGTTGAAGAAATTGGTATAGTTATCCCATAAATTTATATTTTACTTTTGTTTTTGCTTTTGTTGCTTAATCCGTGGAGGATTTGGTATTTCCAACTGCCATTGATGTTTAGCTCCAAGGCATTTTAGGTCTATCGTCCTCTCTCCTATAGAAGCTACTTACAGTTTCTACTTATCCTTCTTATGTTAGGAGTGGAACACTTGTTACGAGATGTAAAAGACACAACTATCAGCACCCTTGCAACAGAGGTCTTGTTTTTGAATCTTCACCCATTTTACTGTGCTGATGGTTAAACATCCGATTCTAATACAACCTATATGCCCGGCCTGCTGATGATAATCTAATTTTCTGTGACTAACTAGAGAAAATTAAGAATTTGTTTATCTTTGTGCTGTTCAGGTTACTGGAAAACTTGCTGCTTTGAAGGGATTGGATGCGCGGCTGAAGGAGATCCGAAGTTATCTTGATCTGGTTATTGAAGGGAAGCTCCCCTTGAACCATGAAATCCTCTACCATCTCCAGGTATCTTTTTGCATTAAAGATACATGAAGCTCCCAACCAATGAGAATATGTAATAGATAAATAGATATATGCTGTTTTATCCTGCTCCATCCCACGATCAGAAATCAATTTTTACATCTCATCTTGAACGCTTCCCAATTTATGCAGGATGTGTTCAACCTACTTCCGAATCTAAATGTGTCTGAACTAGTCAAAGCTTTTGCAGGTAAAAAAGTTGGATGTTAATCTTTTGCTATTTCTTAATTGATAAGTTTGTGGCGTACATTCTACAGGGGAATTTCCAGCTTTTCTTAATATGATAGTTGATATGTGTTCTTGTTACAGTGAAAACAAATGATATGATGTTGGTCATATATCTGTCATCTCTTATCAGAAGCGTGATTGCTCTCCATAATTTGATCAATAACAAGGTCAGATATTCTTTCCATTTTGTCTTTTTATGTATCATTTTAATTGTAAAGTGACAACTGTCTAAGTTCTCAGTGGGTGATACATGAGACTTATGTAGACTTCTAATTAGGTGGTAGACTTGCCAAGTGAATTACAGTTGTTCCAGTAATTTTCCTTGATTCTATTTCCATGGAGCAGGGAAAGCAATATTGACTGTAGAAGATACGCTGAACTATAAATTATTATATAGGGAAATCTATCGGGTGAAAGCAATAATGATTATTTAGCTTGTAACATGGAATGTAGCTTAAAAGCAGGTTTTGTCAAAAGCCAATTTCTGTAATTTTTTATGCACATTTTTACCATAAACATCATTATCACTTAGACCTCTGCTTCCTGCAGCTAGTAGACCATATTCTTTGATGGTTCTTCATTTACCAAGCACAAAAACCTGTGTTGTGGTAGCTTTTATGTTGATGAGAAAAAAAATTTACTGGTCATTCGAAAACAGCAAGATGATTATACTCCATGGCATTAGCTCATCTTGAAATAGTAAAACATAGCGAGAGCTCGTTTTTAAGTAGCTGACTAGGCATTAGCATATGCTTGGGCGTCCTGTGTTTTCTGGACATGACACAAAAGAACTTAAATTTTTTATGTACGGTTTTTGATAGTTTTGAAAATATTTCAGATGCTTAACAAAGAACACGAAAAGGCAGAAGACTCGAAGCCAGTTGCTGTCCCTACTGCTGCTGGCAGCTAAACTTGGAAACTTCCTGGGAGGGTTTGCTTCTGCTTGATGAGTTCTAATCAGGCTAGCAGGACTTGACTTTTAGAAATCAACTCGCACGTTTTGGCGATGTTGCACAATGAAGGCACTCTAAGTAGTTCGGTCAAGTCTCCGGTGTTGTTCCTGTTTGGTTTCAGCTTTCGAAATATAGCATGAACTTTGAGCACTCATACAAACTGTGTACTGATATTCGCACCGATTATCGGCATGTACTCGAATAGGAATTAGTTTGCTGCAGTTAGATACAAGTTCTGGAGCCAACAGAGAAAACATGAGATGATTGATTATGTTCTTTTTCTTTCTTTTTCTCTTTTGTGTGAACCTTCACTCCGTTCCAGAAAGGGATGTGTATCTTCCGGGCTTAATGCGCAGATTGCTCCGAGGCCTCTCAGTTTTTCTGGTGCTTCAGTTAACTTCCATGAATACAGAGTGTCAACTAAGTTTAGTATCAGAGGGGAAATTTTTTTAATTAAATCAAATTTGTTCCAATCGAACAATTATATGATACACTTGACTGTCATAATTAATTTAAATTTAATTAAATTTTTACACTTATCATACCAGTAATTCAAATTAAGTGACACTCGGTTTTAATTTTAAATAAATGACAAAAAGATAAAGCATTTTTAAGGATATGTGGTATTCAACTCGTAAAATTTAAAATTAAAAAGATTGGGAAATAGGAAATAATTCAGTAGCAAAAATCACAAGCTGAAAAGAATTAGAGCTCAAACTTTATCTTCTTCTTCTTCGTCTTCATCCTCAGGCTGCACTGATTGCTCAAACTCAGCATCCATCACCACCCCATCCATAACATGCACCAACACGTTCCCCATTTTCAAACCCCTCTGCTTCGAAACTACTCCGTTCACCACCACCCTCTCATTCGAATCTTTCGATGCATATAAACTGAATCCCGATATTGACTCGTAGATTTTCTCCTTACCGTGCTCCAATTCTGCCGTAGAAATCCATCTGGGCACAGCTGAAAACCCCAGTACTCGCGTCAATACTGCGTGAGAATTGCTGTCGTTCTGATCCAACCTCAAATCGCGGCGAAACGCTTCCTCCGAAGGCAGGAAGAGAGTGAACGCCAGATCTTCAGGTAACATTTTGATGACCGTTTCTCCGAATTTGCCGATCTCCGAGACGCCGGAGAGAGTGCTTTTAGTATGAGTTGGCTTGGGTGAAGAAACTTTTGAGGCGGAGATGTTTGTGAGTTGCAATGCTGAAATGATCTGTATGATGATGAATGAAACAGAGACGATTATACAGATAAGTTTTACTGGGTTTTTCAACTTCAGAGCCCCGATTTTTCTCCTTCTCATTCTTGCAGTCGAGGGTGGAGCAAATTTTTCGGTGGCTGGAAAAATGCCAAACAGTGGTGAATTTACTTTCACCTGATAGACAAAGTCGTTTGAGTTACTTTGAGAGCTGGGAAAGTAGATTGATCTGATGAATTAGGGTTAGGGTTTCAACTTCTAGATGGACATAGCCAGGTTAGCTCGGATTCTTTATGAGTGAGCGACGAATGGGATCTTGTTTTTTTTTTTGGATACGCAGTAGCAGAGGCCCTAATTCTGATAGCGGGAGTAACAACCTTTAATTATATAAACTCTTTGTACTGTTCACTGTTTAGGCCCTGTTTGGCACATCCAAACTGAGACGTTCAGGGATAAAAACATTTAGCCAACTATTTCTCCAAGAATTTTCAGAAATTAGGAGAAGTGGCAAAACACATTTCTTGGTTATTTCTGGTAGCAAATCATATCACATAATGGTGAATTTGTCCCACATTTCCGGGTTTATGCAAGGTTAGGAGAATAATTTATCACAGTAAATTATGCAACTGAAGGTCTAGACATTTTGTTTTGGAAAGTCAGGAGTTCCAAAGGTAGATTAACTGTACCAAACAAAGGAATGAAAAGACCATTCAGGATGGATTCACTGTGTGCTTGAACTGATCTTGCTGATAATTTAATTATCTGCATGTTCTTTGCTAATATTATTATCCACACATGTTGTTGTAGGAATTCTGTCTGTATTATCTTCGTGTAAATAGCAAATTACAGTAATGAACAGGCAAAACAATTTATAGCTAAGAATTTGCTGATTTATTACATGCCTCTTGTAAGTGTTTATTCATCTTACATATGACCTATTGGTAATTGGGAAGATAGGATGTTCAGATATGGAAACATGATGTCCTTTTGTAATGGCCTATGCTATTTGAAGTTGCTCTGCTTGTTAACCACAATAATATAGTCTCATGCTCCAAAGTTCCTTTTATCCATAGTAGAAGAGCTATCTTTACCCTTGATGTAACTCTTCTTAAGATGTTGGGATCTTTGTTATTTAAAGCTTCAATGATTCAATCAGTAAAAGTTGAGACCATCTTTAGTTTCAATTTCATATTTTGGCATGAGTATATGTACTGGCGCTCCTGCATTCAGAAGATACTACTGTAGTCAGATGAGTTCTGAAGTGTTCTCCTTTTAGGCATTTCTAGTGTATCTATATCTGAGACATTCTTAAACTATGTACCTTCCCATTTTATTCAGGAAATCATTTTCTTGATATGTGTGACTTTGGATGAATATGATTTTGATGATTGTTATCACTCAGGACATGAGAGCTCCACGAACCCTTAAGGTATGGAAGATGGGTGTTGTCAATTACATTGAGGCACTTAAGCTGCAAGAGAAATTGACATCTGATAGAAAAGTACATAAGATTACAGATACCCTGCTGTCCCTACAGCACCCACCCACATATACTCTTGGCAAAAGACGAACCGATCACAATATACTGGTTTCTGAAACTGAGCTCAAAGCCATGGGGGCTGAACTTCACTACACGCAACGGGGAGGTGATGTGACATTTCATGGTCCTCATCAGGCTATTTTGTATCCCATAATTTCTTTGAGAGAGATGGGCTTGGGGGCTAGAAGATACGTGGAGAATCTTGAGTTAACGATGATTGAGTTGGCATCTTTATATGGTGTTAAAGCTCATGCAGGGCAAACAGGTGAAACAGGCGTTTGGGTTGGTCAGAGAAAAATTGGTGCAATTGGGGTCCGTATATCTACCGGAATTACATCCCATGGGTTGGCATTCAACATCAATCCTGATTTGAACTACTTCAAGCATATTGTGCCTTGTGGGATTGCAGATAAAGAAGTCACATCTTTGCAAAAGGAGGTACAGCAGGTGCTCCCTTCTGAAGAAGTAATTCAGGAGCAGCTGATTTCATGTTTTATAAGAATATTCAATTATACCGATATTGTTCGGGAAGATAAATCATCTTTACACTTGGATAAACTGGAATTGCAGATGAATACAAATGAAGAATGAGCGGATATATACTTGAGTATGCATACTTTTACCTGGTCATGGTAAGCAGTATTATTTACAAGGGGCAGGTGATGTTGGACATAGTTTAGTGACAGTATGATGGGGCACAGGCTGAGGTTGAGATTGAGATTGATTGTGATGGAATATTCTGTGCAGTTAGGGAAATGATTCTGAAATTTCTACACAACTATTTCTCTTTTAGTCCCAGTCCTTTTCATCACCTCTGGTAAATTAGTGGACAATTCCAAATCTTGCATGTCAACCAGCTTCAACTTCTTTTATATATTACTATTCATAGACTCGCTGCATCTTGGACACTATTATTAAAAGGAAATAATTATATTTACGCCCTGATTTGTGAAATTTTTTGGGCCAAATACCCTAATTTTTAGGATAATTACAAAAATTATGAGGTAATTTGTATAATGATATTGGCATTTTAAGAGTGTGTAAGTTTTTAAAAAGAATGAATGATTTATGTAAATGATAATTGATGATTTTTGTGAATGTATATATAATTATTTAAGAAGAATGGGATAGTTTATGTAAATAAATTATAAATAAAGAAAAGAAGAATGGGATAGTTTATGTAAATAAATAATTAATTAAGAATTTGTTGTAGTGGTGGAATTATTTTGAGCATATTCATACGTCAAGCGGTCCTCAAGTCTTTTGCCAAGTTTCGCAGCTCTACATCAATGTAACTTTTCAATTTCACAAGTTTACTTCATTATCATATGCAATGTGATAAATTATTATATTGATATTTTATAGTGAATCATTATTTTATAATATAATTATAAATACAAATTATATTATTATATATATATATATACATTAGCGTATACATGTGGATTAAATTGATTAATAATTAAAATATATTTTATAAAAAATTTAATTATGTAAAAATAAAATGAAAGAGATGTTGTCAAATTAATAATACAAATAAGTTTTGTTCTTGAAATAAAATTTTATGAAATCTACCTATTCATACGTTCATTTTAAAATATAAATTAATTATATAATAAGTGTAAGACGTTTGAATTTAGATAGACAAAAAATTAAAATTCAGTGGTATTAACAAAGTATTAAGCATTCCATGTTGATTGCAATTTGTTTGTAATTATATATTTTAAGCATATATTCAAACATCACCTGCTGCTCAACTTAATCATACAAATACACAAACTACACCCAAATCACAAATTACAGCTGAAACCATATCTT